>NC_081357.1:124019307-124246807 GCF_030684315.1 Stegostoma tigrinum
TTCCATTTATCTGTTTAGGTTTCCTTGGGTTGGTGATGTCATTTCCTGTTCCTTTTCTCAGGGGATGGTAGATTGGCTCCAAATCAATGTGTTTGTTGATGGAGTTCCGGTTGGAATGCCATGCTTCTAGGAATTCTCGTGCGTGTCTCTGTTTGACGTCACCAACCCAAGGAAACCTAAACAGATAAATAGAAAGCGGGACATAACACCAGCGCTTCATCGGAGGCTCACTGATGATGTTACCTAGAATGGTGACGAAACTTCTGAAAACGAACCTTCCAGCTCAGCAAGCAAACTCACATCCCGAACCTCAACCTGAGCTACAAATCTTCTCAAAACTCGCTTGTACACAGTAATTTTGGTTAGATCTCACCAAGGCTCTATTCAACTGGAGCAATCATCTTCATTCCATACTTAAATCAACTCATGAGGAACAACATACTATTTGTCTTGCTAATTGCTTGTTGCCCTTACATGTTAACATTGTGTCTCACAGACCAGGTGATCTGGTTGGTACAGAATCAACACTTTTGAAGCTCACAGCATTTAATAAATACGGTCTTCTATTCCTTTTTCTCTGCCAACACAACACTTATTCACATCATATTCCACCTGCCATGCTGTCTTCCTTTCATTTAGTCTGTCCAAAACCCTTTGATGCCTCCATCCATCTCCGTCACAACTTTCCACCCAGTGTTGTGTCATTAGTGAATTTGGAAATATTGAATGTGGTTCCCCCATTCAAATCATTCTAATTTTATGTCCTAACATCCTGTGAGGAAATTATTAAAAACCTTTTGAAGCTCCAAATACTTCACACTTACTAGACCTCCCAGAGGGAATAGTGAATCTGTATAATTCTCTACCACAGATGTGTGGATGCTGGGTTTTTAGGTAGATTCAAAGCTGAGACAGACATATTTTTAATCAGTAAAGGAATCAAAGGTTATGGGGTTAAGAAAAAATGGGAAAATAGAGTTGAAGGTTACTATATCAGCCATGATTTCATTAAATGGCAGCTCAGACTTGATGGGCTGAATGCGTTAATGCTGTACCCAGATCTTATGATCACTTAATGTTCTTCCTATGGCTCTACTTGGAAAAGAAAACATTTCACGAGTGGAATTTCAGCCCCTGAATGTAAATGTAGCAGTGCTACTTCTCAGCCCTCATGAAGATGCAGGATAACATGTCCAAAAAATAACCCCAGTAGGTTTATCAAACATGATTGTTCTTTCATAAATCCACGTTGATGCTGGCCAATTTTACCACTCTTTTATCGATACCCAGTTACCACATTTTTATAACAGATTTTTACGTTTTCCCCTCTACTGACATAAATCTAACAGGCCTGAGGTCTTCATTCTTCCCCTCCCTCCCTTCTTAAATGGTGGGAATACATTTGCTGTTTCCCAGTCTGTGGAAACATTTCCCCAAATTTATAAAATTCTGGAAACTAACCACCCCTATGTCCATCATCTCTCCAGCCATCTCCTTCAACACCCTGAGATGTAGCTCAGCTCATCCAGGAGATTCATCAGCCTTCAATGCAATTAGGTTTGCAAAGGCTGCTTCTTTGTAAATACTTAGTTCTTAATGCTCCTCAGATATTGGTATTTCTGGGAGATTTTTGCTCCCTTCTTTCATGAAGACGGACACAAAGTAATTGGTTAGTTTCTTTTTGATAGAAGGAAGGAAAAGTTGAAGAAAAATGCCAAACTTAAACACTCAATATCTAGCCATTCTAAACTCTGAGGTAATAACAAATTTTAATGAAGTGACAGACTCTGATGTTCTGCTACTGTCCAATCTTCCATCAAGTCTGCTGTTAAGAGATTTGCAGAAGAGTTTTCTTGGGATCACAACCCCTGCGAAGGAATCTTGAAAAGTCCATTTTTGTCAAATCCTATTCAAAGATTTCCTAAAGATCCAATTTCATTGGATCTTCCAATAGTCTTCTGTTGTTCATGATGGCGAGACCCCATTCTGCACTGGCATCACAGGAATTTTATTCTTCATAGAGGAAAAGTATCTCATGGGAGCATATGTGAAAATGCCTCTACCTATGAAGTAATCAATTCTGTCCATGGATTAGGGAGACACTGACCACATCAGACCAGCTGTATTTCATGAGGGCTGAGAAGTAGCACTGCTATATTCACATTCAGAGCTGAAATTCCAATCGTGAAAGGTTTTCTTTTCCAAGTAGAACCACACAGAGTGCCTTAGTGGCTATAAGATGTCAGAACAGCATTAACCCATTCAGCCCATCCAGTCTGAGCTACCATTTAATGAAATCATGGCTGAAATGGTAATCCTCAACACCACTTCCTTGTTTTCTCCCCCATAACCTTTGATTCCTTGATGGATTAAAAATATGTCTGTCTCAGCCATTAATACACTCAGCAATGCAACACCTACAGCTCCCTGTGGTAAAGAATTTTACAGATTCATTATACCCTCTGGGAGAAGAAATTTCACCTCATCTCTGTCTTCATTGGACAACTGTTACTCTGAGATTATGACCTTTGATCCAAAACTTTTCCATGAGGGGAAACAACATCTTAATATCTAACTGTCAAATTCCATAAGAATCTTGTATGTTTGAATCAAATTGCCACTCATTCTTCTGAGCTCCAATGAGTATGGACCCAAACTTCTCAACTAAGATAGTCCCTCCATACCTGGGGTAAACCCACTGTAACTTTACTGAAACAAAAACAGAAATTGCCGTAAAAGCTCAGTAGGTCTAGCAGCATCTGTGGTGGAATATCAGAGTTAATGTTTCTAATCCAGTGAACTTTCCTCAGAATGTCCTCAGAACCTTATCTATTATTATCTGTATCACCGATCCTCACAAAGAGAATGTGGTTAGAGATTGATGCCATGTTTGTAAGAAACTTCAGGAGGGGAAAAAACGAGGAGTAAAATGTTAATGGTTAAAGGGATACATTGAAAGAACTACAAAGGGTAAGGGGCTGAGATATGTAGAGAGTTTAACTGTACCATTACTCTAGCACTAGAACATAAACTATATCATGTTCATATCAGAAAAAGATGGAACTCAGACCTAAGACACGTTCTCCCTTTTTTTGTCTTTATTCATTCACAGGATGAGGGTGTCACTGGCTAGGCAAAATTTATTGCCCATCCCTAATTGGCCAGAGGACAATTAAGAGTCAACCACACTGCTATAGGTCATTGGGGGGTCCAGGCCCAAAACGTCAGCTTTTGTGCTCCTAAGATGCTGCTTGGCCTGTTATGTTCATCCAGCTCCACACTTTGCTATCTCCAGAATGTTTTCTGGATCTCTGGATTTATAGCCCAGTGACAACACCATTAAGCCATTGCCTCCCCACCCTTCTGCTTTCTAGTGTACTGTATTTTGATTAACATTTCCTGCTAAGGTTTACTTTCCTGAATGCAGAGCAGTTCCTACTGCAGGGACTCACACAACATAAATGTAAACCACAAAAACAGAAAGTGCTGGAAAAGCTCAGCAGGATATGGCTGCACCTGTGAAGAGCAATCTGAGTTAACATTTCAGGCCTGGTGATCCTTCCTCAGAACCCAAAATGTTAACACTGATTTCTCTTCACAGATGCTGCCAGACCTGCTGAGCTTTTCCAACAATTTTTGTTCTTGTTTCTCATTTACAGCATCCGCAGTTCTTTCATTTTCTATAAATATAAGCCAACAGCCCTTGATAAATATGCTGTTGTCAAACATTATCTCCTTTTAAAAGCTGCTCACTTCTGGTGAAATAAAGTATCAACTGATAATCAATTTATTTTTTTTGAGTCATAGTTCTTCATGCAAACAACTAAATGCCTATGGTAAATAGCAGGTTAATCCTAGCCTAATTCAGAAAAGAGGAAATGAAAGTACTTAGAACAATTGAACCTTTCTTAAAAGAGATCACAATTTTTGATGAAGCAAGTTGATGTATTCCACATGTGTTGATCTCACATTTCTAATGTTTTAGAATATTGTATCTGTTTATCATTTACAATGGTGAGTGGGCATGGATTTAAGGATTATTTCTATAGTAACTGCTCCAAAATTATCAAGAATTTATGAAGAATTCAAAAAGGAATTTATTGGTGTCTGCCAGGTATCATGACTTGTTAAAAGTAATCGCGTGATTAATGTACTTGCAAGAAAATAAATGCTTTTCCTTGAAGATTTTGTGGGCCTGCTTTGGGTTTAATGTTCATGTTTCCATCTGTTGTGGGTAATGTGTAATAAATCTTACCTGAAGCACTTTTTTTATATAAAAGGAAATGTTATTTAAGTTTGACTCGCCTCTTCTAAAGAATAATATGGTAAAAATTTGTACAGAAGAACAGGGCAACATCCAAGCTTGGGCTGATAAGTGACATGTAATATTTGTGACGCACATGTGCCAGACAATGACCACCTCTGAAAAGAGAGAATCTAATCATTGCTTTTTACCATTCAATTATACTACTATTGATAAATCCCCTACCATTAACGTTCTGGGGGCTTACCATTGACCAGAAACTGAACTGAGCCATATGTAAGAATACAATGACTGTAAGAGCTGATCAAGGGTCAGAATTCTCAGCGGAGCAACTCACCTCCTGACTTCCCAAAGCAGCCCCCCGCCCCGCCTCCGCCCCCACCAACAACAACATTCAACATCCACCAGGCAAAAGTCAGGAATGCGATTATATATTCTCACCTTACTCAAACAAGTACAACTCCCACAGCACTCAAGAAGCGCCACACAATTCAGGACACGCCATCCACCTCCATAAACAACCAATCCCCCCAACACTGGCACATAGTGGCAGGAACATGTGCATGATTGACAATAACAACTCACCAAGATTTTTCTGAAAACAACTTCCAAATTCACAACCATATTGATAAGATATGGTATCGATAAAGAATAAGGGAAAAAAACAAGTGGAAAATCCATCTAATGCTGGTCGCCTTCGGAGCAACACGTCATCCTGACTTGGGTGTGTATCACTGTTCCTTCAATGACACTGAGCCAAAAGCCTAAAGTCACTTTCTAAAAAACCTCAGTGTGTACCTACACCACAAAGAGCAGCAGTTCAGAGATGGCTCATTATCGCCTGCTCAAGGGAAATTAAAAAAGGGTGACAAATACTGACCTTACTGACACTCATTCCTAGTGAAAGAATAATAAGAACTAAAACAAATAAAGTTGAGTCTGGGTAAGAGTAATTTTTCTGCTGAGTTGAAAATGGCGATGGAGTTTCTTTTGGTTCCATGACGAATGCAAAAATGTTCTGGTCAGAAATGAGCCCCTCGTCTGAGCATGAAATTCAATCGCTGTTACTATGGGTGTTTGCAGAAAATGGGTACTTCGATTGGTCACTTTGCAGTCTGATGATAGGAATAAGATCGTCTCTGTCAAATGACAAAAATGCAATGCCACTGGCTGCTGGTATCCAGCACCATAAATAACAAATGGTGCCAGAATCTTCCATTCCTTTCGGATACGGGCTGACAACGCTCATAAGGAATTAAATACATCCAGTGCGTCATGAACAGTACCGCTGGTTACATTGACGGATATCCTCCCTTTTGCTAGGAACTCAAAATACAGAATTCCTATGTCTGTGGAGAGCAATGCATAACATCAATATTGAAGGCTGAGTATATTATTTTTAGGCAGAGATCAATTAAAAAACAATGTTTGGGATAATTCTGCCAACTGTCTTTTTTATTGGAATAGATTGTCAAATCCCAGATTTTATGACATTGAAGGTATATTCCTCTCAAAACCTAGTTTTCAGATCAGTAACAGCGAATTTTACAACTGGACATTCAATCAAATTACAAATCTAATCTAATGGTTAGTTTAGCATACTATTAGTCTCTCATGAATGCAATATAAGAACATAAAAACGGAAGATGGATACTCAGCTTACTGGGTCTTCCTTACCATTCAACCAAAGTAAGTGCGGAAAGTAGAAGGAAGTTCTGCGGCAGACGAGGGCACAGATTATACTCTGGGTAAGTGACTTCATTATCCATCATCAATAGTGACTTGGCAACACCACTACTGACTGAGCTGGTTGAGTACTCGAAGTGCTCGCTGATAGACTGGATCTGTGACAATGGTGAAGTAAATAACAACAATTGACCTCATCCTCATCAATTTGCCTGCCACTGATGCATTAGTCAATGACAGAGATAACAAAGTGTGAGGCTGGATGAACACAGCAGGCCAAGCAGCATCTTAGGAGCAGAAAAGCCGATGTTTCGGGCCTAGACCCTTCATCTTACCTTTTCTGATGAAGGGTCTAGGCCTGAAACTCCAATTTTTGTGCTCCAAAGATGCTGCTGGGCCTACTGCGTTCATCCAGCTCCACACTTTGTTGTCTCAGATTCTCCAGCATCTGCAGTTCCCATTATCTCTTAGTCAATGACAGTATCAGTAGGTATTTCCAGCTCATTTTCCTTGTGGGAAAAAAAGTTCAACCTTCACACTGGGAATACTCTCAGTTGTGTTACTGGCATTAGCAACATGCAAAACAGGAAACATTCCAAAGGAATCCAGAAACTCAAGTTTGGGCATCCATGAGGTGTTGTGAGGCATATGCAGGATTGCACTCCTACACAATCTGCAACTTCATGACAATGTGTAACCAACAAAATATGATTTCCATCAAAGCATAGGATCAAACCTGGTTCAATGAAGAGTGTAGAGGGAGATGACCGAAGCAGTATCAGGCATATGTGCAAGTGGGGTGTCAACCTGGTGAGGCTACAATACAGGAGTACTCATTGTACCAAACTGCCTAAGCAGTAAAAGGATAGAACTAACCTATTCCACAACCAATAAATCAAATCAAAGTTCTGTAGCTCTGTCACTTCTAGTAGTGAATGGTAGTGAACAATTAAGTAAGGCATAGGAGGAGGGACCACAAACATCCCCATCCTCAAAGTTGGATGATTCCTGTACATCAGTGCAAAACATAAGGCTGAAGAATTCACACAATCTTCAGGTAGAGATTCTAGGTCAACCATCCATCTCAATGTCCTCTGGACATCCTGAGCTTCACAGACGCTAGACTTCAGCCAATTCATTTCACTCCACATAATATTCAGAGAAACAGCTATAGTCACAAGATACTGCAAAAGCTCAAGCTCTGACAAAATTCTGGCAATAATACTGAAGATTCATGCTCCAGAATTTGTTGCACTCCTTTTCAACTTATTCCAGTGAAGTTCCAAAACTGATATCTGTCTGACAATTGGAAAACTTTCCAGGCATGTCCTGTTCACAAAAAGCAAAATAAATCCAAACCAGTCAATTAGCACCCCATCAGTATACTTATCATTAAAAAGTGATGGAAGATGTCATTAACAGGAACACAGCAGTACCAATGGTATCAAGCAGTATTTTCTTAGCAATGACCTTCAGCAGTTTTATCAAGGAACCTCTATCATAAATCAGATTGGGGCTATTCACTGATGACTGCACAATGTTCAGCAGCATTCACAATTCGTCAGATTCAGAAGCAGGTCATGTCCAAATGCAGCCAGTCCGGGATAACGTTCATTATGGTATGGAGTTGGAGGAACACGGCAAGTCAGGCAGTGCCAGGGGTGCAGGAAAGTTAACAATTTGGGTTTACACCTTTAAGCAGTCCTTGCTGCCTCCTGGATAATACTCATGTTTAGGATGACAAGTGGCAAATATCATTCATGGGATATAATTGCCAGACAATGAGCCTTTCCAAAAAGAGAGAATCTAACGCCTGTACTTTGACATTAAATAAATTACAATTGCTAACACCCCCCACCACCCCACTATCAACATCCTTATCATTGAGTAGAAACTGAACTGGACTAGCCATAAAATACTATGACTATAAGAGTAGGTTACAGGCTACGAATTTTATGACAAGTAGTTAACTTTCTCTTTACTTGAAGCCTGTCCAGTATTGACAAGAAAATCGAGAGCGTGCTGGAATACTCTGCACTTGCCCGGATGAGTTCAGCTCCAAAAACACTCAGGAAGCTTGTCACCATCCAGGATAAAGGAAGTCGCTTGATTGACACCATATCCACAATTCTTCAAGGTTTATTTTGCTCATACTGATTGACCAGTGTGTACCATCTCCAAAATGCATTGACATAATTCACCAAAGCTCCTTTGGCAGTGCCTTATAAATCCTTGATCTTTACCGTCTAGAATGGCCAGGGTAAGAATTGCTGAAGAACATCGCCACCTGCAAGTTGTCTTCCAAGTCGCTCACTATCCCGACTTGGAAATATATCACTGTTCCTTCAGTACCGCTGGGTCAAAGTCCTTAACAGCGCTGTGGGTATAACTACCCCTCCAGGACTGTGATGGTTTGACAAAGCATTCACCATCACTTTTGCCAGGGCAATTAAGGACGGACAGGAAATGCTGGCCTGACCAGCGATATCATCATTCCATGAATGTTTTAGATAAATACGTCAATGAGATCACAGCTGATTTGTGTTTCAAATCCTTTGATTCACACATGCTCCATGGCCCTTACACTTAACCTTACAAATTGCTCTGGAATTTTGTCTTAAAAATTTAAACTGACCCAGTAATTATAGTCTTTTAGGGAAAGAGTTCCAGACTTTCACTGCCCATTGAGTAATGCATTTCTTTCTTATTTTATGACGAAAACGTCAAGCTTATACTTTGAGATTATAACCTAAAAGCACATTCTCATTTTACATTCATAAAAACTGAAAGAACCGCGGATGCTGTAAATCAGAAACAGAAACAGAAACAGAAGTTGCTGGAAAAGCTCAGCAGGTCTGGCAGCATCTGGCAGAGAGAAATCAGCGTTAACGTTTTAGGTTGGTTTCTCATCTGATCCCTACCCCTTGAACGTGTTCTGTGTCGATTCAAGAAGCTGATTATATTAATTAAGTAAGGATATGACATTCATCAGAATTAGAATTAGCCTTTCTTTTCACATGCACTCGAATGAGAGCAGTGAAAATTTGAAGCCATCTTATGTACAGGATACCAGAGTACAGGATACTTCAGTATTTGTTACAGATTTAAGTTAATCATAAATAAAAGTTCAGCATTAGATTAAAGGGTAAAGAAGCTTTCTTTTAAAAAGTATTGCATTTTAGCCTTTTAACCAAGCCCGTGCCAGCTTTCAGACCACCGGGCCTCGTGTATAGGTGACGCTGGACATCAATCCTGGAGGCCTGGCTTGCAATCCCCAAGGGACTTGCTGCCGCTCCCTGCACTGATCTCCTCTCGACTCACCTCCTGGGACTTGCTTGGACTCGCTGCCCCCACACTGGCCTGGCCTGGCACTTGAACCCAGATCTCTCTGCTCCCCACCTCGTACAGGCCTGGCCTGGGGCTCACCTCCATGGCTCACCTATACTCACTGCCCTCATGCCCAGCCTGGCCTACACCCATCCGGGATTTGACTCCCCCCTTCCGGGATTTGACTCCCCCCTTCCCCCAGCTATTGTACAGGCCTGGCCTGGGAATCACGTCCATGACTCACTTATTCTGCCCCCATGCTGGCCTGGCCTGCCTCCACCTCCGGGACTAGCCTGGGCTAGCTGGTTTCCTTTGATCTCCTCTCATTGCCTCCAGTAAGGAGAAGTTAAAAGTTTGATTAAAAGAGAGAAAAGGAATGAAAAGAGCAAGGGGAGCAGAGGAAGTCCTTCTGGAGCGTCTTACTCTGCTGTTATCTTGGATTCACCAAACTCTTTTGTGAAATTGATCTATCCCAGTTCATAATACGTGATGTGAAAATCTACTGTAACAAATCCAGCATTAACAGTGAGCAAAAATCCTCTCTGACCAATTTAAACTATCATTTCCTCCACAATGCATTATTTGCTGTTGATTATTTTAGGGTGTTACTTTTCTTTCTTAGATTATTTTTTTTTCTCTAGGTGGCTATTTTATGTCTTCTACAAATTATTTTTGACTTCTGGGAACAGCTTTTCATGGAGGCCAGACAGATTTTGTCTACTTTGGAAGTAAGTTACTATGAGTGAGGAACATTGGTTTATTTGCCTTTTGGTTGCGGGGGTGGGTGGGGGGTTTGCGGAGAGGTTGTAGGGAGCAGTGGAAAAGGCTGGAGGCCGCAGAAGCGGGTAGGAGAAAAGGCGAGAGTGAAGAGCCCAACTGCAACAACACTTCCACCACCTCAACCTTTCCAAGGTGTAAGGTCTGAAACGCCTTCACTTCATGAAGAATATTGTCACCTCGTTACATTTCCTGCTGTAACCACAGCTTAAGCCTAAAACTAGAGTAAAAATAGACTGCGGCTGTCACGATCAATTGACCTTTACAGTATACAGCCATTCTCGGCTACGACAGGTGGCTGAGTTGCTTCAGCAATTTAATCACAGTTTGTATGCATCACAGGATCAGGAACGATATTGAATGTCAAGGGGAACATGCACATCACATTGCTCATGGACAGAGGGATATAAGGTGAAACAATACTAGGCTTGGCCTATAATGTAGACTTCCACAAAAATGGATTAATTTTCCAAGCAACCAATAAAAATAAAACAAATGTTCAAAACAAGTTTTCACTTTTAAAGATTTTTATTGTAACAACCACACTAAAGTCAACATAGGTGAAACCGTAATGAATTGGCAACTAAAGATGCAGACATTTTAAAGCTTTGGCAAAGATCTGGAGTTTGGGTTGTGAATGAGATCGTTGACTTGCTCCCCGAACTGGCGTTTTTGTCGTTTTGAACAAAAACAAGCCAGCTTGGCAAGGAAGCTAACAACCTCATGCAGGCAGTTTTAAAATTCGTACATTAATTAGCACAAACAAAATGTTTGAGAGAACACTTTCATGCACCGTCGTGCTTCTGGCAGATACATAGTGCGACAGGTACAGTCCTGAAATGCCTTCCAGTTTAAGAGCAGATATTCACTTCTTCTAGCTACACCAGTTCCAAATTGTCAGTGTCTTTAGATAATCAGTGAACGCAGCCCATGTTTGCACAGTTACAATTACCGTCCATAAAGGTGCTTTGTCACTGGCCATTCGATACATCCTCAAGAGCCTCACACATGTTGCCTTTTCAACTGGAATTAAATACTCAAGTGTGTCCTGCTTGGTCATTAACATGAAAACAGCTCCTCTCTGCTCTTTCACAGCAGCAGTCTTTTTACCTACATCTCAAATAACAGTTCTACAGTTTTTTATTCCCTAAGGTACAGTGAAAAATTATAAAAACTGCTCCCCAACATCCATGGTAGGTAGGAGGTTGCTGGACTTCTACAAAAACACACATTGTATGTTACAATGAAAACTCATTTCAACGATGCGTTTCTAAAACAACACTTGCCCTTTACTGTCATCAGCTACGAGGAGATGCTTATATGCGCTGTCAATGATTTGCAGCATAGTAGCACTGGTTACTAGCCCTTCTCAAAGTTTGCAAGCAGTCAGCCATCCACATGAAGTTAATGATCTTTCAGAGAATAACTGGTGAGGAGAGTAGTACAAGGGAAGAGCCAGAAAAGTCTGAATTTACAGTAAGATTACCAGGATACATGGCTACTGCAGGACGCAGGTCAACCACTTCATCCTGAGGAAGAATGTATACAAACTCAGCGTGAAATTGTGTCTTTGTTTAAAACAAGTAGCACCATTAGTTGTGCTTTGTCAGTCATGCTGAACATGCTAACTGGGCTCTACGTTTTGCCTCTGGCTTTTTCCAGGTAGAGATAGGAGGAACTGCAGGTGCTGGAGAATCCGAGATAACAAGGGGTAGAGCTGGATGAACACAGCAGACCAAGCAGCACCAGAGGAGTAGGAAGGCTGACGTTTCAGGTCTAGCCCCTTCTTCAGAAAATTTCAGCTTTCGTAATGTCAGCTTTCCTGCTCCTCTATGCTGCTTGACCCACTGTGTCCATTCAGCTCTACACCTTGTTATCTCTTTTTCCAGGCATTCCCAGGATGCTCAATCAATCAATATGCAGATTTCAGATCCTGCATTTTAATAAATGCTGAACACATTGCATTCTATCCATCGCCAGCCAAGTAAGGGACTGTCAGGCTGTCTCCAAAGGAATGGCATTCCTTGGACAAGAGATAACACACTGACTGCACAAACATCATTTTCATGCACTCATACAACATCCATTAAAGACTTATTAATTCAGGAGTGTCACACAGCGAGATCCGAGGTTGTTTGTAATATGCACTGAAGAACTACAGATGGTGTGGAGTGGTCAAGATGTTCAAAGCTTGCATGGATTATCGGCCGAATGTTACATTTCTCTGGCAAAGTGTGAGTCAAGTTGAGTTTGTAAGTGGAATTTGCACTGAGTGGCTGAGTGAGTTTTCTTGCCACATCTTACCTGACTTGCCACAAGAGTTGGTTCTGAGCCCCTGTGGTGGGGCTCATATCCCGTTTCCATCTCATCTTACCATGCGCCATTCCCAGATCAACCCGGCATTCAGCAGAGATCCTGGAATGGACCAGCATGCCTGGCACTGCCGCCATGTTTAAAGGGCTGATCTGGTCCCAGACGGGCACCATCTCTCCAGAATTGCCCTGCACGCTTCCTGAAATGTTCTCAGGACATGGCAGACAAGAATAAATCGGTGATAATGAAATGTGAGGCTGGATGAACACAGCAGGCCCAGCAGCATCTCAGGAGCACAAGAGCTGACGTTTCGGGCCTAGACCCTTCATCATGCTCTCTGATGAAGGGTCTAGGCCCGAAACGTCAGCTTTTGTGCTCCTGAGATGCTGCTGGGCCTGCTGTGTTCATCCAGCCTCACATTTCATTATCTTGGATTCTCCAGCATCTGCAGTTCCCATTATCAAGAATAAATCGGTGCCTTGCTTTGCTGCCATGATCTGGAAGCTCCTTCATAAAGGGGAGTTCCTCTCCCTAGTAACAGCCATTGAGGCCTCAGTATCAGACCATTTCAACCCTGACATCTGGAAGTATGCACAGCAGTGCCAGAAGGGCATCAATTACTTTCTCCACTCCACCAGCGTACATGCTGTTATTTTCTCTTTGCTACCTCATGCTCACGCTATCTTTTAATCTTCCATCAGGACTTATCCTCTACCATTCTCGCCAATGCTCGCACCATCTTGCCAATTTTCTGTCGCCCACCTCAAACTGCGTACCATTTACCCAGCATGCCATCCGTCACCTTCCTTCATCTTCCTCAATGCCTGCCTCTCTCAGTTTCAGAACAAAACAACCTTCAGTCAGAGCAAAAATGTCAAAGGGTGCTTCCTACTCAGTGTGAGCAGATGAATGTGACTCTAACCAGCCCAAGCAGGACTCATTTTGAATGCTGTTCTTGACTTACTGTGCTGGAAGCTCTAAACAAAGGCCATCTCCTTCAATCGAATTAAGGATGCTAACAACCGTGTCGTGCTTCCTGGCGTTGATCTGTGACAAATAGCACGTCAAGATATGAGATCTCTGAGCCTGGTATTAGTGGCTGAGGCTACAAAGTGCAAATAAGCAAGGCAGGGCAGGTCAGTGCATGGCAAGTATGCTGTGAAAATCCTGCTTAGCTCAGAGTGATTGAGTGCAATGACAGAGAGCAATGACAGTGCATGCTGGTCCAGCCTATGAGCTGGGCGAGTGTCGCTGACTGTGCAATGTTCTTTGTAGTAACATTACAACAATGTTTGCTGGTGCAGCCTGTGGTGCTTTGTTGAAGTGCAGATGCATCCTGTAAGGGAATCTGAAACGTGCCATGAATGTTTGTAGACCCTGGCACAAAATGGATGCAAATGTCCATGTGTCGGTCTGGGTGTCGCTGATGCCAAAGGAGGATGGCCAAGAAATTGGTGCCCAGCAGTCCAACATGGACCTCTTTTCAGACACCAAGAGTACAACCTGTCAAGGTTCTGGTCTGGTTTCCAAGTTGAATTTTCCACATAGCTAGTTTGTGTGGCAGTTTTTGGCAAATTTGCAATCCATAGGCAAGCTGGACTCTTAGAAAGCAATAATGAATGTCATCTGGCAGTCACCACTCTCCAGCAAGAATCTTAATATGCCTCTTGAGAAAAGTGCACAAGATGTGGTGAGATGATTTTCATGTTGAGATGGGGCTCACCCAATATCTCACCTGACTCCACCACTCATCTTACCATAGCCCACGTGGATTGGAGTGGAGATTCTGCCCTGTAAGTTTTTCACTAATGGTTGAATGAAAGCAAGTTGTAAAGCAATCTCCTTGTAATTAGAGGTTACCCACTTTAAACCGTGCTCACAATATTGCAATGTATCTCCTGTATCTCCTGCAAAGAACCTACAATGTATATTCAAGACGCAGGAAGTTAATTGAATTAGCATTTGCTGTTGACAAATAGTTGCAGTATTCAGCACTGGGGATTTCTACCATATATTTCAGACACCTTCTAGTATTATGCTGCTATGTCCAGCGTACTTCGTGTCTGGGGCATTGGTATGTTTCTGAATGAATAACAACCAGAAGACATAGCCAATGAGTTGAAAAAGGAGGTGGATGATAGGAAACAGAATTTGCCAGGCACTCAGCTGTCACAGTGTGCCAATTAGCTTCTATCTGGATAACAGTTTTGTTAAAGGCTGCCAATCAACTTCAGTATTCAACATCTTTTAATCATCATTCTGTCATGTTGTTGGTGTGAAAACAATTAATTCCAACTGTAAATAATTGATGTAAGTTTAAAGTGCTGCCATATTTTTGAAAGTAGGTAGAATATGTTTCATGCAACAGTAAGTTTTATATTCCCCCTCCATCAGTTTCTTTACATCTTTTCTCAGGCCCCTCTGAAGGGAGAGGCAGTGGCATACTGGTGATGACACTGGACTAGTAATTTGGAGGCCGAGATGAATGGTCTAGGGGCATAATTTTGAATCACACTCTGACGGATGATGAAATTTAATTTTGATGAAAATCCGGAATAAAAAAAGTCACCTGGTCAAATGGTGACCATGCAATCATAGTTGATTCTTGTGAAAATCCATCTGGTTCACTGACGCCCTTTAAGGAAGGAAATCTGCTGTCCTTATCTGGTCTGGCGTATGAGTGGCTCCAGATTCACATTGATGGGTTCACTCTTAACTGCCCTCTGAAATGGCCTTTAGCCAAACAGATCAAGGCTAACTAGGATGGGCATCAAATACTAGCCTTACTTGTGATGTCCATATCCCAGACAAGAAAGGAAAGATGCTATGCTAAAGACCAAGACCTTCCAATGCCATGTAATGACACTGGCAATACTTTCAAAGACAGCACTCATCTCCTTCTTCAGTTCGCCCAATGTTTTCATCAGAGGACCAATTGAGAAGAACATACTGCAGCCAAATGCCTCGTAATGAAATATTTCTCAGATGAAATGAGTGGCTTCAATGCGCACCACAGACTGACCAGGAACTCTCATTCATTCTGACAAAGTCAGAAATCCCTGCGCTGCAGTACAATCCCAAACATGTAGCTGGTAGACTCCTTTACATTAGCACCATTATGTTAGAAAATGAGAAGCATATGCTTCAAAAGCATTCACAAAATGTCCATAGTTTAAGGTTTAAATCAGACTTTTCTTAACTGGTGGTGGATAAACCATTCTATCTAAGAAAGTCATTGCATGCATCATCCAGTAAGGACATATCATATTCAACACACTATTCATAAAATCTCATAGATAGAAGCCTCAGGATGGCTTGTGTTGGAATATTCTTTGGATTTAGAACGCATTTATAAAACAGAAAAAAATCAAGGTTCTTCAATTTTTCATATTTAACAGTCGTACTATAACAATAGACTAAAGGCTGAACAACTAACAATCAGTGGTGTGGAGCTGTGTGTGAGTGGCAGGGACGGGTCAGTTTCTCTGGTTTTCCCATACAATTTTAGCAGGAGGTTCATCTTAATGGGCTTTGCAAAGTTTCCACCAAATTTCCACACAGGGGTCCAGTGGGAAAATTCAAGAACCCCAACGGAAATCCTAACTGGAAGTGTGTTCTAATATACGATGTAGGGGAAATTGCCTTTCACACCAAGGTTAGAAGTTTATATTTGTACTTCAGTATTGCTGACAATTCCTTCATCTGTTACTGTGGAATGCTGAAATTTTTAATAAAAACCATAGGCAGAGTGGCATCTATCTCCAACACCTTCAAATGAGAGATTCCCTGAAAAAAGCTACTCCTAATTCACCTACAACTGCACTTTTTAAAACCTAATTGTCTACTTTGTGATCTTCTATTTGCTACCTTTTCTTTTGTACTCGTCGATCAACTTAAATCATTTCCTTAGCCTAGCTTTAATTCCATTGTCCCAAGTGAAAATATTGCTCATTGACCGAGTCTGAGCTCTAACTTGTGTTCCCCATAATAATATCAACATATCTGGTGGACAATTGTTGGAGCTCTTTATAATTAGATCTGGCTGGACCTTAGAATATACTATCAAACTGTGCATTCCTCTACCAAAACACAACATTAGTCCACTAGCAGTAACACTAATTATCCTGCACACTGTCTTATTTAGCACACTGCAAGCCATCCTCTCAAACCCTTGCACCCTTGACCTTCAGCTTTAATAGCAAGTAGAAAGAGCACATGGAAACTTTTTTTTTAATCTTTATAACAATGAGTAGTTAGTTATTCATTGTTTCAGCTCGCCTCATCTTTCCCATGCCTCCAAGCCAAATCTCCTTATAAACTCTCCCTTGCCCTGAACCCAAGACTTGTGCAATTTTCTCTCCAATCTGCTCCATTTTGATACCACCTTATTCATGACACCCACTTCCTGCTCCTTGATCATGCTCCAATGGATAAAGGAAAAGTTTGGATTAGAGACTGCGAATAAAAAACAGAAATTAAAAGTAAGAAAGAAATGCCTGTTAAAAAAGCATTTGCTGGCCACAGGATTGAAATATTACTGTTTAAGTTGTCCGCTTTCTTTGGCCAAAGAGCAATGATGATATTTGATCAGCCAGAGAGCCGATGAGAGCCTTGCACTGTTTTCTGTTGTGAAGGCCTACTAAATTCAGTGCCAATCAGGAAATTCTGCCCACCCAAAGCTCACAATTGCTGAGAGACCAATCAACAAGAGTCTCAGATGGCTGTGGGTCACAGCGGGCTATGTGTAGTTCTCAAATGAGTCCCCACCTTCCAGATACTGTGTCCCTTGATGGGATTCCTTTGAATGAGAAACCAACTTCTTCTGGAAGCTCACAAACAATGCCAGCATTTGTTTTTTGGGCTTCCAACATTGGCAAATCTTCTGCCTGTCAGAGCCCATGGAAAGTGACCCACTGGTGGGCATTAACTGCTTGAAGCCAATCTATCAAGACACAATCTCGATCCATTATCTTACCACCTGATTAGTTATCTCCATCTCTAAATACCGCTTGAAGGAGGATAGCAAATTCCTCCTTTTCAGTCAGGTTACAAAAGTTCCCATTAAAAAAAAATCTACATTGCTAAATGCCAGCAATAGCTTGCTGTGGTGAGTTTGATTGACAATAACTGGACAAATGCGACAAACTATTGAAGGCACAATTTTCAGGAGTTTTTTTTTAACGTTCATTCACAGGATGTGGGCTTCACTGGCTAGGCAGCATTTATTGCCCATTCCTGATTGCCCGGAGGGCTGTAAAGAGTCAAATATCTTGCAGCATGTCTAGAGTCACGTATATGTTCATTAGGTAAGGACAGAAGCATCCTTCTCTGAAGGGCATGACTGAACTAGATGGGTTTTTCCACACTCATCATTAGACTTTTAATTCCAGATTTTCTTTTATTTTGTTTTTAACTTAAATTTCACATTGTCATGGCGGGATTCAAATGCTAGTCCCCAGATCATTGTCTAGATCTCCAGGTGAATTGCCTAGTGATAATCCTACTAGGTCATTGCCTCCCTTTAGTAGCTCTTCCTCTTTACCAGGGGGTGGGCAATTCACATAAACAATAATGGCGTGCACATTATATGTACTCTGCTTTTGGCGCCAATTTCTGGCCTACTGACTTATGTAACAATTATGGAGAAAATGTAAGCACTTCCTTTCAGAGCTCACATAGTTAATCTAATCATATATATAGCTCTTCTGATAGCTTTCCAACAAAATATAAATATATGCTCTTTCTAAATTCATGCTGAGTGCAAAGTTAATTCATGCCTATAATTCCAAACTAGTCGGATAAAGGTAAATGCAATTATAGCTCTACTCAAGATGACAAAACCCTCCAGATGGAATGGAGTATATCCTTGACTGAACCATATCACTGAAGTAGATAACCATTTCATAATTTTGGCTATTTCTTCTCTCTTCTCTGGGCAAAGATATAGTATGTTAACTGAAACAAAAAAGTAGGCACTATAGACTGAACAGAATGGAGCATTTCATTTAGCCTTAGCTCATTTAAGCCAATAATTTTTAATAGAGAATTTATTGTAATAAAGGACAGGTAAATTATTGAATCTTTGAATAATCTATTATTGAATATTGAATGTTTTCTGTCAACTTATTACAAAATAATTTTTCTCACTTAATAATCCCTAAGTCGGTAAATAAGAAAAACAAAAGTTTGTTCTTCAAATACGAAGAGTAAGGTCAGTAGATCTATGCTGCATATTTAAATATGCACATAGGGTCAAATAGTATGGGAACAGATCCTGTGGTCCAACCAGTCCACCATTATAACCGCAAACTCAAGTCCTGCCCCATATCTGCCCAAACCATTTCTATTCATGTCTTTTAAATGTTGAAATTGTACCCACATCGACCACTTCCTCAGGAACGTCATTCCACATGCGATCATTAGGATTATGATCATATGGATTATGAGGAGAGACTGAGTAGGCTGGGATTATACTCATTTGAAATCAGAAGAATGAGGGGAGACTCTATAGAATCGTATAAGATCATGAAGGGAATAGATAAGGTGGAGGCAGGAAGGTTGTTTCCACTAGCAGGTGAAACTAGGATTAGAGGGGATCACCTCAAAATAAAGGGAAGCAGATGTAGGACTGAGGTCAGGAGGAACTTCTTCACCCAAAGGGTTGTGAATCAGTGGAATTCCCTGCCCAGTGAAGTGGTTGAAGATACCGCACATTTTTTAAGGCAAGGCGAGATAAGTTTTTGAACAGTAAAGGAATTAAGGGTTATGGGAAGTGGGTGGGTAAGTGGAGCTGAGTCTCAAAGATCAGCCACAATCTTATTAAATGGTGGGGCAGGCTCAAGGGGCCTGATGGCCGACTCCTGCTCCTAGTTCTTATGTTCTTATGATCTACCTTCTGTGTAAAAATTTTCTCCACCTTAAAAATGTGCCCCATAGTCTTGAAATCCCTCATCCTAGAGAAAAGATAACTACCATTAACCCTATCTATACCCCACATGATGTTATAAACTTTCATAAGGACGCCTTTCAATCACTTACACTCCAGTGAAAAGAAGCCCCAGACTAGCCAGCTTTTCTTTATTACTCAAACCTTCCATACTCAGCAACATCCTGTTAAATCTCTTCTGAAACCTCTCCAGCTAAATAATGTCCTTCCCATAAGTGGCTGATGAGAACTGTACACAGTACTCCAGGAGAGATACTGCTGGTAAGTTTTAAATATGAAATCAATGAGAATTTAGCTTGACAACTTTATGAGTGTTACCCTGGTAAGGATACAAATATTTCAACTACATGAGTCTTCTACTCCAGTTGGTTACTCTGGTCACACAGTCAATAGATCACAGAAGATTTATTAATATTTTCCCCCTTTTCCTGGAAATAATTGTTAGTTTGCAGAAATGCACTAAAAAATGCAGGCTCATATCTCAATTTCTTACAGTATCACTCAGGCACGGAAACTATATGTTGCAACGCACATTTAAATGATACTTCAGGGTGCATGAACATTGTGCTACTTAACTCATCCAAAGTGCCTGACATGTACTCTATCTTGTCACAGTGACTCACGGAAAAATAAATAAGTTTCAGGTCTAAAGTTCAGGATTTGCTGTACCCCTGCTTTTTTCCTCAAAGGAAAACATCAGAGAAATAGATGTGAGTCAAAGTCAAATAGAGCAAAGGAGCATAATTCAAATGAATGTCAGGAAATTTAGCTCAATCCTGATTGTGATAGACCCAAAACAGGAAAGTGTTACATTAAATCACATAATGGGGTGCAGACTAAGAAAATTGAGAACAATAGTTTCCTTGTAAACTTGGTTCTGCAAATGATAATTCGTCATGTATTTAACATTCTATAGACAGCCATGAAGTCAGCTAGGAAAGAGTGGTGTGAGAAGCATAGATACCGATATACTTACAAATCTCTTTTACAGTGTTGTAGCAGCTGTTACTTTTCTGTCATAAAGGGAGATTTTTTTCTGTAGGTGCTGAGAATTATTGCAGTATTGATCTCATTGTAATCTTGCAGAGGATACCTTGCAACACCTTCCTTTCATTTCCTTTTAGAGGCTGGATTATGAAAGGGAATAGGCTACCCATCACATTCGGAGAAAGTGCCTCTGAAATATAACAAGCATAGAAACAGATAATAGCTTCTCCAGAAAATGCCAAACATACATAGTCAGCTTTCTGTGTGCTGGAGTTCCTTATGGTGACAACCATTTTGGACAATATTATTTGTAACTAGCCACTGGACTCAGTTACCATAAGTTGTATAGTCACACAATATCAACTCCTTAGTGTCCAGTTTTACAATGTTGCAGGTTCTGTCTTACCTCCAAAGTAGTGTTTGAACACATATAGACATTTCCAGTGTTAGTTGCCCTTTATATAAAAGTGCCTGCGTGTGCTCAGGGCACCTGTTAGAAACAAACAGAGTAGCCAAAATGGAGGGCAAGTTCCCAATCAGTATTAATATTCATTTGAAGACAGCTCTCCTTCTTCCAGCCGACACTTTAAAGATGCACAATTGAAATGAATTCAGCAGCAAAAAACAAGCTCCCTAGCAAGGACAGCATGGTGGCTCAGTGGTTAGTACGGCTGACTCACAGTGCTGGGACCTGGGTTCAATCCCACCCGTGGGTGAATGTCTGTGTGGGGTTTGCACGCTCTCAGCATGTGTTTTCTCTGGGTGCTCTGCTTCCTTGGCAAAGTCCAATGAAGTGTAGATTGGCCATGGAAGCTGCATTAAAATAGGGTACAGTGTTAGGATAGTCCTTAGAGTGTCAATGTAGAATGGCCAGCATCCACACTGTAAGAATCCTCTGACCAGTGTTAGTTAAAGGGATCAATAATTCCATTCAGATTCATTGTGCTGTGCTTGCACGAGAATTTGTTTGCTGTTCAAGATGCTGAAGTCTAAAGAGAGTGATATAGCAGGTGGATAAGTTGCATTTGGTCTCATGGGGTGCACCTGAGGGAGTGAGATGTTCAGGAGTGTTTTATATTTTCATTCTAACTTTTGGACAGTGCTGAAGCCCTGAGGCAGATTTTCTGCCAAGTCTAATAGATTGTTCAGCCCAACCTTCCAAACCAGCCTGACTCCCCCTGCCTGACAGAAAAATGGGGCATACAGGAGACCCGTTTTTAAAGGCCGTACTTCGCAGAAATGGGAATTTTCCTGGCTCTGGTTGTAATTGGGGCCTGAGTCTGATACACATGATAGATTGCACCTTTATGGGGAGGTGATAACCTAGTGGTATTATCACTGGACTATTAATCCAGGGACCCAGTGTTGCTCTGGGGACAGAGTTTGAATCCCGCCGACAGTAGATGGTGGAATTTGAATTCAAAATAAAATCTGGAATGAAGCCATTAAGGATTGTTGGAAAAGCCGAATGTGCTTTAGGGAAGGAAACTGCTGCCCTTGCCTGGTCTGAACTACATGTGGCTCTAGATCCACAGTTGGCTCCTAACTGCCCTCTGGGATGGGGAATAAACGTTGGCAGAAATGCTGTCATCCCGTGAAGGAATGGAAAGAAATTGCTCCTCATTGATGTATGCAGAAAACCAGAAAACAACTTAAAGGAGCACCGCAAATGGCCACATATTCTCTAACAGTAAAGACTGGTATCAAACAAGGCTGTGCAAATTGCACAAGATAACAAGGTGTAGAGCTGGATGAACACAGCAGGCAAGGCAGCATCAGAGGTCCAGGAAGGCTGACGCTTTGGGCCTAGACCCTTCTTCAGAAAAAAATTCTGAATTTTCTGAAATTTTCTGAAGATGGGTCGAGGCCGGAAACATCAGCCTTCCTGCTCCTCTGATGCTGCCTGTCCTGCTGTGTTCATCCAGCTCTACACCTTGTTATCTCAGATTCTCCAGCATCTGCAGTTCCTACTATCTCAGTGTAAATTGCACCATCTCTCTCCTTCCTTGCTGCAACATTGTACTTTGTCTTGAACAAACTGACCACTAACCTTGGAACTCATTTACAAAGCAGATGGGAAACTGTTCACCCTCTGTCAACTTCACTACAGTAAAAATCCTCTTAACTTCAACATGCTAGTGCTTGAGCGCATGCACACTCAGTATCTGAGCTCCAGGTCATTGTCAAAACCTTCTCTAAAGAATAAGGAAAGCAGACTTTTGCTAAGCACCCAGGAAACTAAGATCCTCCTCCAATCAGCTCCAAAGCACAATATTTCCCGAATGACGAGGTTCGGCAATCAGGTCCTGAAAAATCTGGACTATTTCCCGGTTTTGAGAGCGTCCGTTCAACAAAGACAGGTACGGGCGCTTGAAGTAAATTCCAGGCAGAGGGCATTTGTTAGATGGCCATTTGAGCATAGTTAGAAAGACTGATTTACTGACAGGGGGCGTGGGTTGTGCGAATACAGCTGTACTTTTACATTGTGAGTAATTCAATTCCAGATCAAAACTGGTTGCAGCTTTTCTTTTCACAGGCTGCCCAGATAATAACATATTCATCATCGTAGCAGCTTGGCCTTCAGCTTACTGAGGAAAAAAAAATCAGGATCTAACACCTAAGAATAAAGCTGTGCTCCCTATATACACTTGCAGGTTATTATTTATTTGTTTGTTTGCAGGCATCACAGGATAGGCAAGTATTTATTACCCATTTGAGACGATTTAACAGCCTGCACAATGCGCTGTGGGAGCATCACAGTCAATGTCTCCACAGTGCTTTCCAAATCTGGTGTCGACAAAAACAGCCCAGTGGCATTCTTTATGCCAAGCCAAAGCCAACATGTGAATCATTTAAAACTAACTCTGCTGGGCAGGACGTCTGCTTCACAGACCAATCACCAGAGAATCCAAACAACACTGCTGTGCTCTGAGCTTGGTAGTGGCAGGAGATTCCCGTGACAGCACTCCATGATTTTTGAGGGGTGTCTTCAATAACGAGGTTAAACATTCCCACTGACTAGTGGCAGTCCCTGGCCTATAACCAACCAAAAGGGAGGTTGCTAACTTGGAAAGGATCTGGGCAAATCAAGAGACATCAGGAACCCAAAAACAGAAGCCTAGGTATTGGATAGGGCACACAAATCTCCAAAAGGCTCATCCACCTCGTGGCATCGAAGCTCCTTGCCTTCAGCATACCAAAGAACTGCCCCTGCTTGGAGAGGTCCATCCTGACTCACCACTTCCCACAAATGGTGGTGTTCTCCCTCATGATTGCCACCTACTGGCCGAGGCCCTAATTTATCATCAAATTCAGAGTTGTATAAAAGTAAAAATTGAGTTCCAGATAAACAAATACCAAATGAAGTACTAGTGTAGAATCTCTTTTTTTTCAATGTTGACAATCCCTAAGCTGTTCACCTCTATCACAATGTTATTATTTGCAGTTTACTTTGACTGTTCTGACCTGATACCCAAGATGGCTGAAGAGCATGGTCAATTGTATCTACTCCTACTGCCATGCATGTATTAGGGTGTGCATATCATGCATGAGGCTTATCAGCCATCTCAGAGCCTATCAACCAGAGCGTAAGCAAGTCACTCCCATGGGACAGTCAATAGAAAAGAGCATTCACAATTGCACTGCTTTGCTGTTTTAAAAGGTGAAAACAAAATAATACTGGGAGCATTCTCTGGCTACCAACCATGGCACCATTTGTTAATGCAAACTGCTTCAGGCATTTTCTTTGTCCCCAAGGATCTGGTAATAAAAACTGAATGAAGCTTATTTCAAGTTACGTGTTTTCAATGCTACTTGCGGAAGTTGCTGTCGTTGTTTTGGTATTTCATTGGATTTACGAGTAAATCAGAAAGCCATCCATACAACAAGTCAAATGTTGATTTAGCAGTAAGGTCCATCTTAAAAAAGTGTAAACTTAATGGTAGATTTCACCTATCGTGAAAGAGTGATTGATTTCCATGTACACCAATAGTAAATGAAGTACTTGTAAGGATTTTTCTTCAATGTCGGCAATCTCTAAGTCACTCACATCTATCATACTTCTGTTATTTACAACTTTGAATCTCCTAACCTGAAATTCAAGATGACTGAAGCACAGCCATTGTTTCTACTATGCCTCCACTAGAGCAAAATCATTTTTTCAAACTTTTCTCAAGCTAAGTACATTTTAAAGTTTCAGAAATGTTCTCTGTCCCCTGTTAGCCTCAGATGGCCTGCTGTTTAAGGCAGACTGCAGCAGCTACAATAATGACCTCCCCAGATTGAGGTTAGAGTCAGTCAACCTCAGTTGCCTTGACGCCCCTTCAATCCCCTCCCTGTTCTACCAGATATCTCCCTACCATGTTCAATAACCCTATATCCAGAAGGAAAAAAACAGTAAAACATGTGAATATCACATGTTGATCCGGTTTGTATATTTCTGAATAGAGCCCTGCTATGATCTATTCATTCATTTCTAAACTGTTACGTTTTAAAGTGATATTTCCTTCTGGGTTTCCTTAGCTAGTCAAAGAGCTCACAACAATCTCCTGACTGGAGCTGCCAACGCCTTCAATGACACCATAGTCAGACTGTACAAAGCCCTCTGTTTACGCATAACACACTCACTTCTTTGACTGTGGCCCATCCCCTGGGTGGACTTTATATGACCTGCCTGATTGACAATGACCAGTGAGGCTCAGACAAGTTGTGCTTGACTGCCTGGACTGGTTATGGCCCTATCCCTTACCTGAAACTGTGTTTTGCATTGGACCAATCACCTGATTGACCATGCCTTACTTTGGACTGGACATTGCCCATCCTCTGGGCAGATGGTGGTGGCACCCCCTGATCAGGATTTCACGCTTGCCTCCTCTTTCTATTTCACACATCACCATGCTCTCCATGCACATCCACCGTATTTGCTGCAGACATTACAGATACATACACCACCTGAGGCTGATGAGGTGTCATGCTGTTCAGAACATGTGCCCACCCTTTTGCGATGATGGTGCATCGCCGTACACTTCCACCCCGAGCTACCACCTTTCTTTGAGTCAGAGACATAATCTGCAGCTCAGCTATTCTCCAGTTGGGTTCTGTAATTGCTGAGGGAGACAGTCTGCCTTGATCTCCTTAGAACTGCCCAGCTGCAATAATGCGAAGACAATGAACATTTACAATGGCAGAAAATACAGAAAACTCATGTACTTGGGGCCAAAAGACCAAATTGCCAGGTAAGCACTGGCTATGTGATGTTGAGCATCTCTTGATTGGGCAGAAGTTGTTTGGGAAGATAAAGTTAATTCCAGAAAGTTATACAATTAGTCGATGCCCAGGCATGCAAATTAGGTTGTCATCATTAGATGACGAGAAGGTCAGCTTGCCTTCTGAAGAATTAATTACTGAAGTTTATCTTGACGGTGAGAGTCAGATTTTTGAACTCTCGCCTGATTAATTCATCATGCTCACCGTCATTCTCACATCCTCTGGGAGCAGAAAATCATTTCTGGTGAGTGTAACATTGAGCCTTACCTTGTCTCAAACAAGCTTACGTATTTATGCACAATCTCCTTTAATGATTCACTGATTGGTGTCATCGCTTGTTGGAATGAAAATGTAATTTTGCAAGGATGCCTTGCTTATGCTTATGATACAATCGTGTTCATAAGAATTTCTAATATTTTCCACTGGGAGTTTGTTTTATTGTATTCAAATCTTTAGAGCTGGAGGAGCTTGCAGAGACAGAGATGCATGAGGCGCTGCAGGATTTGGAGGCAATAATGAGAACTTTAAAGATCAACACAAGGCCACAGAGATAGCAAATGACAGGGTCCAAGGTGGCAGATTGTCTCAGGTGACTTGAAATCACTAAGCCCAGATGTAATAAAAACTCACTGGATGGCAATGCAATTATTTAATAAGACCATAAATGGTAAGTGAACATACTGTGAAGCGAAATATGGATAGGAGATGGAAACAGACAGAACGGGAAGTATTTATCAGGTGAGGCAGTATCGGTGGAAAGAAACATCAACAACAAGTAGATTCTTATAGGGGTCTGAGTGACATGGACTATGGTGAGATTCATGGCAGTTTTGTTTAAGATATCAGGTAAGACTTATCTCAATGTCAGGAGCATCCTACCTGCATGCATCACAGCATGGTTTGGCAAGTGCTCTTCCCAAAATTGCAAGATACTATGGAGAGTCGTGAACACAGCCCAATCCATCTCACAAACCAGCCTTCCATCCATTGACTCCATCTATACTTCCCACTGCTTTGAGAAAGCAACCAACATCATCAAAGACTCCTCCCACCCTGGTTATACTCTCATCCACCCTCATGTTAGGCAGAAGATATAAAAGTTGAGTATGAATAGATTCAACACCACCTTCTTCCCTGCTGTTATCAGACTTTTGTATGG
The DNA here is from genome assembly GCF_030684315.1 of Stegostoma tigrinum. Taxonomy (NCBI): domain Eukaryota; kingdom Metazoa; phylum Chordata; class Chondrichthyes; order Orectolobiformes; family Stegostomatidae; genus Stegostoma; species Stegostoma tigrinum. Next base: position 124,046,032 of record NC_081357.1, read on the forward strand.
ATCTCTCAAATGTTAATTTTCCTCTCTTTCTCTTTCTCTCTGCACCTTCTCTGCAACTGTCAAGCTTTCCTGCTCCTAAGATGCTGCTTGGCCTGCTGCGTTCATCCAGCTACACATCTTGTTATCTCGGATTCTCCAGCATCGGCAGTTCCTATTATCTCTGTATTCTGCACCCTGTTCTACTACACTGATGCACTTTGTATGGCACGATCTGCCTGTATAGCACTCAAAACAACATTTTACAGTGTACCTCAGAATATCTGACAACAATAAATCACACCATCTCACAGCATCTTTTGTTCCTTTAGATAGACAAGTGCGGAGACAGGTTAACTAAAAATGTGGCAGATCAAATATTGAGTGGGATAATGCTAAGTTGCTCACTGTGGCAGGAGGAAAGAAAGAGCACATTGTTGCTTAAATTGCAGAATTCCGAGAAATATAAGATTCTTGTTAGAAACAAGGAGAAACATTTTGCTGAGGCGGATGTGAACGGGTTGTAAAAGTGGGATCATTAAACATTTTTAAGACTGGTGTAGCTTGATTCTTCTGCCTAATGTGAATCTAAGGCTATCAGTGTGAGAGGGGAACGTGGAGTTCAAAACACAAACAGATCAGAAATTAAATTGTGCAGCAAGTTCCAGGAGCTGAATGGATTAATTCTGCTCCGATTTTAAATATTTATAAAAGGAGATTGGCTCCCAGAAGGCTTACTGGGCGTAAAATTAGACAACAGGTTGATGGGGTGTTGGGATTTTTATTCATAAACAGACCCTGGATTGATCTTTCAGGAACTGCTCACAATGGCACAGATGGTTGGCGCGGCTCTTTTGCAAAAGGGATTTTGGTTTGAATGACACTGGGACAGTAGAAAGGCAAGAAGCAGAGTAGAATAGCTGAGAAGAAAAGTGGAAATGAAATTTAGAATGGCTGGGAGAACAGTTGAAAAAATGTGAAACAAAAGCAACAATTGCTGAAAAAGTACAGCAGGTCTGGCAGCATCTGTGAAGAGAAATCAAAGTTAACATTTTGGGTCAAGTGACCCTTCCTCAGAACTGAGAAAAATGTGAATTGTACTGAGAGAGTCAAGGAGAAGGCAAAGTTAAGCTGACAATCATGTGGTCAAATCTTCTGAAAGATACATTGGTGACTTATCCTTGCATTCGTGTAAGCACTGCACACGTACACTCTTTGGTAAAGCTCTGAGTTTGCGTAAAAAAACATGGGAAGCCACATAGATACTGTATCCCATGGGATGTCCTAGTGGTTAATCCAGAGACCCAGATAACTTTCTGGGAACCTGGGTTGGAAACCCATGGCAGATGGTGGAATTTGAATTCAGTAAATATATGGAATTAAGATTTTAATGGTGACCATGAATCCATTGTTGATTATCAGGGAAAAAAAATCTGGTTCACTAATGTCCTTTAGAGAAGGAAACTGCCATCCTTACCTGGTCTGACCTCCATGTGATTCCAGGCCCATAGCAATGTGGTTGACTCCTAACTGCCCCTTGGGCAATAAATGCCGCCTATCCAGAGCAGCCTCACCCCGAGAATTAAGAAAATAAATCCCAAGGCAACATGGTGAAATTTGGTATGCTGAAAAAATAGACTTGCCCCTTAAACTTCTGCAGGCCTTTTACAGCAACTTGAGATTCCTCCCTTACAAACAAATGACCTACCTGCCAGAAACAGCACTTCTGCAGCAAGTTTCCCCACTGAATACTAATTAGGATGACCCTAAATATATTGTAGGATATGAATTCTCCCAATAGTTAATGCACCACTCAATTTCTGCCCGTAATGGCAAACAGTTTTTAGAACTTCTGCTCATGAATTTTAAACACATTTACTCATTCTAGTACTAAAACCAAGTAAATTAATTCCACTAAAGTGGCTTATTGTATGATTTGTTACCTTGACATAATTTCTAATGTATGAATTTAATACCGAGGGATAATTTAGAGTGGAATCATTTGAGATACAAGGATATAAACTGCAAAAGCAATAATGTCAGCTCAAAGTGATCATCCATTATCAGACATCAACAGAGAGAAGCATCCTGGATCCTGTTGGTGCTAAGCTTGCTGCCTGATTGTTCCTTTTGTTTCAAAAGAGGGAAAAAAAGACACTTCATTTGATGCTGACAGCATCCAGTCAGTGAACTACTCCCACTATTAATGGTGGAATCATCCTGTTACTGCTGAAGGGACAGATTATAGTAATCAAGACTGGAACTACAAAGCTGCTTCCTGATCTTTTATTTTTCAGTGTCAGTGAAAATGAGGTTAATCAGAACAATCCATCAATGATTTCTGATAGTATTCGAGTTGCAGAGGATAACAAAATTTGATTGCTGGTAGCTGCTTTCTCTCTCCTTATCCACTTAGCCTCTTATAATGACCGTATTTTTCACCTACACTGCCAGAGCTGCATCTACTGTTCAATAAGAATAGTAATCGTCTCGATTGTGAAAAATAATCGGAATCCAAGTCGTAAATTTTCTCGTCAGCCCTTTGTAAACTTTATCATTCACTCTGCCTACAGCAGCGACATTTCACTCCAAATGACATATTAAATTTGTCATCACTCTGCATGTTGTGGGACATCTTCTAATGTTCTTTTCTAACTTTTTGTGACACCCTGCAGAGAAATGCAAAATTAGCTGAATTTCTCTCTAGCTTCCACAAATTAGCAGTAAATTGGAACAAATTACCTCCTCGGTATTAAATTCATAAATTAGAAATTGTGTCAAGGTAACAAATCATACAAATTATCCCACCAAAAGAATTAGCAGTAAATCGGTATAAATCTAAAGCAATGTATGGCTAGTGTTTTTAAATGCACCTGTACAGAAAAGGGAGTCGATACTAATTATGTTTTGGCCCATGATACAGTACAATCAACGAATGTAATAGTAATGATGCTAATATGATGTCAAAGTACCATTATTGTAACAAGCTACAATATCAATAAAACAAATTGTCGCCCTTTTATTTCCAAAGGTTTTCACCTGACAGCCTTTCATAACTTCCAAAGGTTTATTTTCTGAAAGTCTTACATATTAAGGCTTCACAATTGAGGAAGTGTCCTTTTGGATATAATATGTTCATGCTAAAAATGATCATAATGGAGATAAATGGTCTGCTAAATGACAAATCCAATATTTGACCTCAGATTTAATTCATTGTTAGTATTGAGACTAGTGCTACCAGCAGGCGATGCTAGGGCCAGAAACTTTCATTGCTGAGGACATATTTGACAGCAGACGTAGAAATCAGCATCACTTCTGTTGCAAGACAGGCATTCCTTGCATGATTAAACAATTTTCAGCTTATTACAGATACATATGCACAAAAAGCATAGAGATTCTTGTTACAGGGGAGGGCAGGGCTTCAGCTCCCCTTCAGGATTGGAAAGTCTTAATGTCATTTTTTTAAAAAACTCTCTGAAAAGCGTTAGTGATGCTCAGCCAGCCAGCCTACTCGACTGATGACAATCACTACTTCACCTTCCTTTTTTGTCTGGAGCAACTTTATCACCTGCCAGCGAGTATCAATCATGATCTGGCATTGACAATCATTGCCCAGTGAGGACAGAGGTGCAGCCAATCACTTCAAAGCCCAGCAAGTACAGTCCCTTCATAAAACTGGGAACTGTGGATGCTGAAAATCTGAACCACAAACAGAAATTGCTAGAGAAACTCAACAGGCTGGTCAGTTTCTGTTGAGAGAAAACAGATTGAATGTTTCGAGATAACAAAGTGTGGAGCTGGATGAACACAGCAGGCCAAGCAGCATCTCAGGAGCACAAAAGCTGACATTTCGGGCCTAGATCCTTCATCAGAGAATTGAATGTTTCAAGTCCAGTTCTGAAGAAAGATCAGTGGACCTGAAGCATTCACTGTTTTCTCTCACCACAAATGCTGCCAAACCTGCTGAGTTTCTCCAGCAATTTCTGTTGAGTTACAGTGCCTTGCCTGCAGCCTACCACTTATATGTAGTCAAGAATCAGAAGCGATGTACTTTTTGTTTGCAGATAATTTAATTGGGAAGGGAAAACTTAATTCAGTTAAAATGGCTGTTTAATGCTTTTGTATAAGAGGCAAATGCATGGAAAACAGTAAACTGTTGTCTGCCATCAGAAAGACAAATCTGCTTTCAAAGTTCCAAGGACTTAATTGAAAACTTTCATCCAACCACTGGGAATCTGATTTTTGGTGTTTCTCACACTATAATTTCCTGTCCTCCTTACTTCCTACTTCTGGCAACAGGAATGTGATAACTGGCCTCATTGTCTTAAGGTGGAAAATGAAAATGATCGTGGCTTCCATCAATGGATTACCAGTGCGAACGAATGAATGTAGAGAACAATGTCAAAGTGAATCCCCTGCAGTTTACTTGGAATATCAATCTCTTGGCAAATGCTGCGGCAAGTATATCAGCTCTCACCCATGTACCATCAAAGTTTATTTCTATTTATTTATGAGATGCATGCAAATCTACATTGCCCATCTGCAATTTACTCGAGATGATGGTATTGAACTTCCTTCTACACTTCCTACAATCCATGTGGAGAATGTGTTCCCACATTGCTATTACGCAGGAGGCTCTAGGGCTTTGACCAATGAAATGGGAAAATATGAAAAGACAGGGTGCATGGACTTTGGAGAGGAATTTTGCAGATGACATTGCTTCCATGCACTTATTGACTTGTGTTTCGAGATGGCAGAAGTCCTTGTTTTGAGCAGTGTGTCTTACATGTTCGACACACTGCAACCACAATACACCAGTTTTGGAGAGAATGGGCAGTTAAGGTTTGGGTGCAAATAAAGGTTGCCGGATCCTGAGAATGGTGAACTTCGGGAGAGTTGTTGGAGCTGCACACATTCAGGAATGTGGAGTGTGTTCCATCACACTTTGGACTTGTGCTTTGCAGATGCTGGACAATCCTTTGAGTCATAAAGTCATGTAGATAAATATAACATGGAATAGACCCTCCAGACAAACTCATGCATGCTGACCATGTTTTCTAAGCTAAACTGGTCCCATCTGCATGCATTCGGCCCAAATCCCTCCAAATGCTTCTTATTTATGTATCTGTGCGCATCAGGAAGCCAATTACTCATTATAGCACACCAAGCTTCTCACCTGCTCTGTTTGTGTTGATGTATTAATGTGTCCAGTACACTTAATTTCCCAGTTTCTCTCTCAGCAAGGTTACAGAGTTGAATTTGATGAATGCTAGAAAATATTAAGAGGAGAGTGCTAAATTCTCTCTTGTTAGAGATCATTATTGACTGCTACTTGCATCATAGATGCAACAGTCAAGAAGGCACAGCAACGCCTCTTCTTCATCAGGCGACTCAGGAAATTTGATACATCTATAAGGTCTCTCACCATCTTCTACAGATGCACTATTGAAAGCATACTGTCTGGGTGCATAACGGCCTGGTACGGCAACTGCTCTGCCCAGGATCATCAGAAACTACAGAAGGTTGTGTGCACAGCCCAGAGCATCACGGAAGCCAATCTTCCATCCATAGGCCCCATTTACATGGCTCACTGCCACAAAAAGGCTACCAACACTGTCAAAGACCCCTCCTACCCCAGTAATGACCCCCTACAACCCCTTCCGTCAGGCAGAGGATGCAGAAGCTTGAACGCATGCATAAGCAGGTTCAGAAAGAGCTTCTTCCTGGCCATTATCAAACTGCAGAGACACTCTAGGCTCAGATAACGCTGATTTTGCTAAAGCCTAACGCACAGCCTGTGCAATGTAACCTCTATGCCACTGTCTAAGTTTTTTTGATCTGTACAACGCTGCTTGCTATGATCTGCCTGTACTGCTCATAAACAAAGCTTTTCACTGGATTTGGGTGCATGTGACAATCAATCAATCAATCAACGGTGAAAATGCTATTCGCAATTGTCCACCCCAAAACCTGAAGTTCTAGCCTGGTTTGGACGCAGACTGCTTCAGCATCTGCTGTATGATTGACATTGAACATTGCGAAATTATTAGGAAATCCACACTCTGGTCTTATGATAGAGGGCAGTTCATTCATGAAGCAATTGAAAATGATTGAGCCTCAGACATAGTCCTGAGAAAGTCCTTTCAGAGATGTCCTGAGGCTGAAATGATTGACCTCCAAAATCCAGAACCATCTTCTTCAGAACTTGCTATGCGTCCAACCACTGGAAATCTTTCCCCCTTCTCTATTAACAAGTTCATTGATGTTTCAAGATAATAAATTGTGAAGCTGGATGAACACAGCACGCCCAGCAGCATCTCAGGAGCACAAAAGCTGACGTTTCGGGCCTAGACCCTTCATCAGAGAGGGGGATGGGGAGAGGGAACTGGAATAAATAGGGAGAGAGGGGGAGGCGGACCGAAGATGGAGAGAAAAGAAGCTAGGTGGAGAGGAGAGTATAGGTGGGGAGGTAGGGAGGGGATAGGTCAGTCCAGGGAAGACGGACAGGTCAAGGAGGTGGGATGAGGTTAGTAGGTAGGAAATGGAGGTGCGGCTTGGGGTGGGAGGAAGGGATGGGTGAGAGGAAGAACAGGTTAGGGAGGCAGAGACAGGTTGGATTGGTTTTGGGATGCAGTGGGGGAAGGGGAGATTTTGAAGCTGGTGAAGTCCACATTGATACCATTGGGCCGCAGGTTCCCAAGCGGAATATGAGTTGCTGTTCCTGCAACCTTCGGGTGGCATCATTGTGGCACTGCAGGAGGCGGCACTGCACCACACAACCAGCCCAGCTCTTCCCCTCCACCCACTGCATCCCAAAACCAGTCCAACCTGTCTCTGCCTCCCTAACCTGTTCTTCCTCTCACCCATCCCTTCCTCCCACCCCAAGCCGCACCTCCATCTCCTACCTACTAACCTCATCCCACCTCCTTGACCTGTCCGTCTTCCTTGGACTGACCTATCCCCTCCCTACCTCCCCACCTATACTCTCCTCTCCACCTATCTTCTTTTCTCTCCATCTTCGGTCCGCCTCCCCCCCTCCCTATTTATTCCAGAACCCTCACCCCATCCCCCTCTCTAATGAAGGGTCTAGGCCCGAAACGTCAGCTTTTGTGCCCCTGAGATGCTGCTTGGCCTGCTGTGTTCATCCAGCCTCACATTTTATTATCTTGGATTCTCCAGCATCTGCAGTTCCCATTATCACTTCATTGACGTTTCATTCGGTCAACTGCTCTCTTGTTATCAGTTTAACCTGACCAGAATTTTGGCTTTTATTCTGTGCTTGAACTAAGGCTGCTATGCTGGCTGCAGCCAAGTATTGTGAATGGCTCCCAATCTCAATGTCGGTGAGCAGTTAATTGGCACCTAATATTGCCTATGGCTCCTTCCATCTGTTTGCTTGGAGGTGCTGATGGGCTGTAACTGGCCAAATTGGATTTATCCTGCTTTTTGTGGACAGGGAATAACTGGGAATTTTTGTATCAACCGTAGAGACAGGAACACACCAATACTTACACCAGGGTTGAAATGAAAAAAAATATGTAGAGGCATTCACTTTTTATTGGACAGATGGGAATCTTCTATTCAGAGTTTTGTCCCAAAAGTCTTGATATCGGATTACTTGGCTGCATTGTCAAACAGCAGTGATGTCCTTCATTGATGGAATATTCACTGAGACTTCTACCCAATTTGTAGTAGCAAAGGGGTGAACAAAGGACGGAACGTGAATATCTGCGGGATGCTGGATTATTCTTTCAGAAGATTTTACCAGGAAAAATAATCAACATGCAGTTTCCATGCCTCTTTGTTGCATTAGAGAGATAGTCCCAGTCGATAGTAAACAGACAGTAGCTGCAGATAGACCCAAAATCATACTTGCTGATCAGCATGCTTCCCATGATCTCAAAATTAGCAGGGTATTGCAGTGCCACAGCATTGGATTCTTTCAATCATTAACAGAGGACAATATTGGCATTTCAGTCCTGTGGATGAGAATATTCAGAGCTGTGTCAAACCAGACAGAAGTATAATATAATTATTTAAGGTGATGACCTGGTGATAGTATTGTGATCTGTTAATCGAGTGAACCAGGTATTGTTCTGGGGAATGAAGTTCAAATCCACCATGGCAGATGGTGGAATTTGAATTCAATAAAAATCTGGCGTTAAGAAATTAATGATGACCATGAAACTGTTGTTGATTGTCAGGAAAAAACCATCTGGTTCACCAATGTCCTTCAGGGAAGGAACCTGCCATCTTTACCTACATGTGACTCCAAACCCATAGCAATGTGGTTTACTCTCAACTACCCTCTGGGTAATTAGGGATGGGCACTGAATGTTGGCCTAGTCAGAGATACTGTCATCTTGTGAATGATCATTTTTTAAAAAAATAGACAGGATGATATATCAGCCAAAGTGGGCAAGTGCCAGGCCTTTGTCTTCTCCAGACTATACTCAGAATATATTGGGAGCAAGGTAAATCAGCCATAACATCTCACCCCAAAATGTTAATGCTACTATGAAATCTCTGTCTAAATGTGCAGCAATGTTGCAACCAGAAACGTACTTAGTGTTACAGAGTTGTGATACAGATAGCCCTGGTGTTATTGTGTTCACCATTCCGTGGCTCTGCCTTTCAGCGCTGATGGTTCCTGGTTAATGCATTCTACTTTTCCACTTAAACTAGTGGGATAAATAGCAGCAAATGTTTTGTTAACTGGCACCTATGGGACCAGGAGTGAGCTGATTGATCAAATATGCTGGTCAATCAAAAGGTATGTGTAACCACAGTAATCACTGACCAAGCAAAGCTTTGTGACATCAACATCCCTCAAAGAAAATCTATGTTAAAACCATCAGCATTCCTCCTAAAATCAATGTAAAGCCACACAGTAGGTAATGGAAACATAATACAGGGTTATTCACATAACTACTATTCTTTATTCACAGCATAAATACTCGGACTTCACAGCAGATCACAGTGTTTAATGTTTATAATGTTTGCAATTTTATCCAAGAATGCCAATTGATTAGGTACTGGTGAAAACAAAGTGTTGTAGTTGCTCATATTAACAAGCATGTTACATTGAGGTATATGGTGCTCGGTCACAGCTTTGACTTAATTGGACACCTGAACGGACCCAAGGGTCTAAATGATCATCTTTTTGATTTCATGGCAGTTCCCATGTTCCTGTGACCTATCACAATAAATAATGTATTACAATAATGCATACAAACGGTGGCCACCAGAAGCCTACAGGAAACACAGCTAAGTTTAAAACAATAGCAGGATCAAGAAATCCACCTGGCATTTAAGTATCCATTATAAGTTGCTACACTGCAATATCAGTGATTTTTTTTCGCCCTTTAATTGTAGTGTTAGGAGGAATAATCAAGCCCTAATGTTATAACATGCTGAGATTGCTAAAATAATAAGTCACTGCCAAATCACACAGACAGCATAGAAGATTTTCATTTCAATCATTTTGCCAATTATTCCATAAACCTTCCTATAATACACTGATTAGCCTTTGTTGGTTGTGGTTTGTGCACAGTAGTTTCCAGAGAAGATAACATTCTCACTGTCGTTGATATTTATCTGAGGAAATTACATCACAATACTGCATGACTATAATGACTGGGATTAGCACATCAAGGCAATCAACTTAATCAGCTTTGATTTCTTCCACATACTGTACTGTCGTTTCTTCCAGAGATAACAGTTTGTTTTACACTTCTCGATTTTAAAATCCTCAATGGTCATCCGGAACACATTGAGCTGGATGTTAAACTCCACCAGCTGATGAGGAGGCTCAAAATCCATTCTTGCCACCTAACCACCCATCCCCGATTTGTGTAAAACTTTGCAGGAAGCAATAGACACATCAGACTAGGATAATAAAATGTGAGGCTGGATGAACACAGCAGGCCAAGCAGCATCTCAGGAGCACAAAAGCTGACGTTTCGGGCCTAGACCCTTCATCTGATGAAGGGTCTCGGCCCGAAACGTCAGCTTTTGTGCTCCTGAGATGCTGCTTGGCCTGCTGTGTTCATCCAGCCTCACATTTTATTGTCTTGGAATTCTCCAGCATCTGCAGTTCCCATTATCTCAGACACATCAGACTGTCCACCTCCCCTTGGTCCTCTTACGATCTTAGCAGCAGGGCAAAGTTTTTAAAATGGCCACTTAAGTGTTTGGCCCCCACACCTGCCAGCATTTTTATCCGTGGGGGGGAAGCCTTGCACCGTGCACAAAACATTGGTTTTACTAATAATATTCCAGCCAAGGCCAAACCTGTTTACAAGTTTAATATTATTTCCCTCTTACTGCACCTTATTCCTCCCTTTACAAAGGCCAGGATCTTGTGGGCTATATTGACTGCTTTCTCCCTGTTACTATCACCAACCTATCACGCATATCCGTAGGTCCTTCTGTTTCTGCATTATGTTAGAATTTTTTGTTTATTATCTATTACCTCTCCTCACCCTTGCTTTGTATTTCCTTATGGTAAATTCCACCACCTGCTAAGTGCACACTCATTCCTACTCACCTGACCTTGTATTCTTAAAAGTGCCCTTCTCAATGTTCATAATAATTCCAAGCTTTGTCATACACAAATTCTGAAATTGTGCCCTGGGCACTAAACCCATGCCGTGAATAAAGATCAAGAGAAACCATATCCATAATACTGACATTTGTAGAACCAAGAGTATACAAGTTCTTCAGCAAATTTAAGAAGAAACATTCACCATCTGTTTCTTAGATAACATGGCGTGGAGACTGTTTATTGAATTATTCATTTCTGAAGAAAGGTCTAGAACCGAAATGTCAGCCTTCCTGCTCCTCTGTTGCTGCTTGGCCTGCTGTGTTCATCCAGCTCTATACCATGTTATCTCAGAGTCTCCAGCATCTGCAGTTCCTACTATCCCCACCATCTGTTTCTTGTCAATCAGCTAACTTCAGAACCGTGCTGACGTTAACCCTTTAATTTAAGTTTTGTTAATGTGTTGGGGCACCTACTGCGCAGCAGGACCTGGGTGTCCCTGTGCATCAGTCGGTGAAGGTGAGCATGCGGGTGCAACAAGGGGTAAAGAATGCAAATGGTATGTTGACCTTCATTGTGAGAGGTTTTGAGTACAGGAGCAGGAATGTGTTGTTGCAGTTATACAGGGCCTTGGTGAGACTACACCTGGGATATTGTGTGCAGTTTTGGTCTCTATTTCTGAGGAAGGATACTTTTGCTCCAGAAGGAGTGCAGCGAAGGCTTACCAGACTGATTCCAGGGATGGCGGGACTGATGTATGAGGAGCGATTGACTAGGTTAGGGTTGTTTTTGCTGGAGTTCAGATGAATGAGGTGGGTGATCTCCCAGAGACTTATACAATTCTAACAGGACTGGATGGGGTAGATGAAGTAAGGAGGTTCCCGAAGGTGGGTGTGTTGAAACATAGGGGTCACAGTCTGAGGATTCAGGGAAGATCATTTAGGACCGAGATGAAGAGACATTTATGAAGAAAAAAATCAGAGTTAATGTTTCAGGCCTGGTGACCCTTCCTCAGAACTAGTTGTTGCCAAACCTGCTGAGCTTTTCCAGCAACCTCAGTTTTTGTTCCTGATTTACAGCATCCGCAGTTCTTTTGGTTTTTAGGAGGAAACGTTTCTTCACCTAATGAGTGGTGAGCCTGTGAAATTCATTACCACAGGAACTAGTAGTAGAAGAGAAGAACTTCTCTTTTGACTCCTCCCACTTCCCACAGACAAAGGGGATGGCCATGGGTACCCGCATGGGCCCAAGCTGTGCCTGCCTCTTTGTAGGTTACGTGGAATAGTCCCTCCTCCGCACCTACACAGGCTCCAAACCCCATCTCTTCCTCCGTTACATTGATGACTGTATCGGCGCCGCCTCTTGCTCGCCAGAGAAGCTCGAACAACTTCCACCCCAACCTCAAGTTCACCTGGGCCATCTCCAACACATCCCTCACCTTCCTGGACCTCTCAGTCTCCCTCTCAGGTAACCAGCTAGAAACTGATAAAAAAAAACTCTCTGATGAAAGGTCTAGGCCCGAAACGTCAGTTTTTTGTGGTCCTGAGATGCTGCTTGGTCTGCTGTTTTCTTCCAGCTCCACACTTTGTTATCTTGGATTCTCCAGCTTCTGCAGTTCCCATTATCAGTGATACACTCTCTCCCTAAATGTCATTGAAATGAAGGAGCTGGTCATTGACTTCAGAAAACAAAATGGAGGACACACTCCATCTGTATCAATGGGGCTAAAGTGGAGGCGGCTGTGATCCTCAAATTTCTTTGTATAAATATTACCAACAATTTGTCCTGGTCCACCCATGTCAGTGCTACAGTCAGGAAAGCACACCTCTACTTCCTCAGGAGGATAAGGAAGTTTGGCATGTCCACAATGACTCTTTGTATTTTCTAATAGATATACCATAGAAAGCATCTTATCACAGCTTGGTATGGCAACATCCATTAGGCAACTCTGCCTGTACTTCCTGCTGCCTCAAGAAACCAGCCAACATGATCAAAGACCCTTCCTAACCCGGTTATATTCTCTTCCACTCTCTTCCATTGGGTAGAGGAAGCAAACATTTGAAATGACAATACAGGAGATTCAAGAACAGTTTCTTCTGTGGCTGTTTCAGACTTATGAATGGACCTCTCATATACTTAGGTTGATCTCTCTCTCCATCTTTCTGCAGCTGTAACTCTATATTCTACATTCTGTTCTGTTACCCTGATGTACTTATGTAAGGTTGGATTTGTCTGTATAGCACACAAAACACTTTTTTTTTACTATATTTTGATTCAAATCAAATGTTATTACAAATCCTCTCTATAAATAAATTCCCCTTATAACAACTTTATGTTCTGTACATTTCTATAATCTCCTTTCGAGTTAGTTCCTCAATACCTTTCCCACTGGTCAGTGGTCTATAGAATACACCCAGTTTTGTAATGGCTATTCTTAGCTCTAATCAAATGATTTGTGTCATTGGATCCCTGTGGTGCAGAAAGAAGCCATTCAACATATCAAGTCTGCACTGACCCCACCCTTGAAACCCCAGAGATACTTCACACGAGAGTTTCACAAAACATCTGAAAATGTTAGCTTTGGGTTCTTATGGGATATTGATAGCATCCCCACTTCTGGTCCGGTAAGTCTGGGTTCAAGTCCCAGATGGAGATACAACATAACGTGTTTGATCATATTGATTCTCCTTTTCTAAGAAGCATTTTCCAAAGTGGAGAAATGGTTCTATGGAAAGAACAGATGCCTGTAATTATGGCCAGCGTGTGGTCAGATAATGGAATCTCAATGAATTGAAAAGCCGATATAAAAAAAAATTGAAACCCAATCATAAAATGGTAAATGTTAAGTGTGGATTTATGAAGGTAAAATTTTGCTTCACTAATCTTGGTGAATTCTTTCATTGGACAACAAGGCGATGGAGCAGATGTGATATATATACAATATATATGGACTTTAAAACTGTGTTCGATAAGGTGCTGCATATTAAACTATTGGCAAAGTTCAAACACACATTCAAAGGATGAGTAACATCACAGATAGCTAGCTGGCTGCAGGCACGAAGTAAAAGTAAGTCTAAAGGATATAGAGTTACAGAAGGTGAGAAATAAGCCTCCACCAGTGATAAGTCTGGGAGTATTGATCTCCACAATATGTATTATCTGTATAGACTTTCTAATTAAAATCATAATTTTTCAATTTGTCAATGTCACCAATTGAGGGAGGAATTAAGGATAGGATTACAGGATTAAGGATAGGATTCTTGGCAGTGTGGAGGAACAGAGGGATCTTGGTGTGCAGATACATAGATCCCTTAAAATGGCCACCGAAGTGGACAGGGTTGTTAAGAAAGCATATGGTGTTTTGGCTTTCATTAACAGGGGGATTGAGTTTAAGAGTCGTGAGATCTTGTTGCAGCTCTATAAAACTTTGGTTAGACCGCACTTGGAATACTGCGTCCAGTTCTGGTCGCCCTATTATAGGAAAGATGTGGATGCTTTGGAGAGGGTTCAGAGGAGGTTTACCAGGATGCTGCCTGGACTGGAGGGCTTATCTTATGAAGAGAGGTTGACTGAGCTCGGTCTCTTTTAATTGGAGAAAAGGAGGAGGAGAGGGGACCTAATTGAGGTATAAAAGATAATGAGAGGCATAGATAGAGTTGATAGCCAGAGACTATTTCCAAGGGCAGAAATGGCCAACATGAGGGGTCATAGTTTTAAGCTGGTTGGTGGAAAGTATAGAGGGGATGTCAGAGGCGGGTTCTTTACACAGAGAGTTGTGAGAGCATGGAATGCGTTGCCAGCAGCATTGTGGAAGCAAGGTCATTGGGGACATTTAAGAGACTGCTGGACATGCATATGGTCACAGAAATTTGAGGGTGTATACATGAGGATCAATGGTCGGCACAACATCATGGGCTGAAGGGCCTGTTCTGTGCTGTACTGTTCTATGTTCTATGAAAGGATTATCATATGATAATAAATATTGAGTGGAGTTGCAAGAAATTAGAAGCAAACATAAATAAACTTGCAGAAAGGGCATACAATTGACAAGGTAATTGCCATATAGGCAAGTATTGATGTAACGAGGAACACGATACACAAATTACACACTATAGTGACATGAGTTAACAGGGCCTTTAAAATTTAAACCAAACAGAATTCTTTCTAATTGGTGAAGAATGTGATCAAAAATAACAGAGAAGATTCTTGGCTTTTGAATGCAAAAGCATGGATTAAAACGAAACTGTGGTTTGGAGTCAATTGGAGTATTGTGTCCAATTTTAGGAATTATACTTTCGGAAGGACATGACTGCTTTGGAGACAAAGTAGAAAAAATAAATAAAAACTGTTTCTAGGGAGGAGGAACTTCAGTTATATGGATTGAAGAAGCTGAGTCTGTTCTTCATGGAGAAGTAAAGGTTGATTGGTTATTTGGTAGACGTGTCCAAAATTATGGAAGGAGCATCAAGTACAAAAGTTGGCAAGTTTGTTACAGCTGTATAAAACTTTAATTAACATTGGGAATATTACATGCAGTTCTGGTTGCCACACTATCAGAAGGACACGGATGCTTTGGAGAGGACGCAAGAGAAGGTTTGCCAGCATGTTGCCTGGTCTGCAGGGTTTTAGTGATGAGGGGAGGTTGGATAAACTTGGATTGTTTTCATTGGAATGGCATAGGCTGAGGGGTGACACGATAGAGGCCTACAAAATTCTAAGAGGGATAGGAAGCATGGATAGTCGGAGGCTCTTACCCAAGGTGGGAATGTCAACTAAAAGAAGGCACAAGATGAGAGGGGGTAAGTTTAGGGGAGAAGTGCGATGAAATTCTTTCAGGCAGAGCGTAGTGGATGCCTGGAACGCACTGCCAGTGGAGGTGGTGAAAGAGGCACTTTAGCAACATTTAAGGCGTATCTTGATAGACACATGAACGGGAGGTGGAGAGAGGGATAGAACCATGCATAGGCAATAAGTAACAGGTTGACATAAGAACTAGGAATCTGTGCAGGCTTGGTGGGCCGTAAGGTCTGTTCTTGTGCTGTATATTGTATTGTGTTGTATTAGAGAGGAGATACAATAAAACTGTTCCAGTTAGCAGAAGGACTAGTCTGATCCCCAAAATAACCAGCAGTGAGAAGAGAAAAAGCTGCCTTTTGCAGCAATTAGCTTGGATCTGAATGTGCTGCCCAAAAATGTTGATGAAACAGATACAATTGTGGTTTAGAAAAGGGAACTGAATAAACTCCTCCTAAACTGAGGGTGAAGAAATGTAAGATAACAAACTGTGTAGCTGGATGAACTCATTAGGCCAGGCAGTATTAAAGGTGCAGGAAAACTCCCGAAACATCAGTCTTCCTGTTCCTCTGATGTTGCCTGGCCTGCTGGGTTCATCCAGCTCCACACCTTGTCAGCTCAGATTGCCCAGCATTGGCAGTTCTTACCATCTCTGAAATAAAATGTAAGGCTAGGGGTAAAGTGTGAGACAGGGGAAGGAGCTAAATTCCATTGCAAATAGCTACATGAACACCACGGGCTGAATGACTCTGTGCTGGAACCAGATTTTCATTGTAAATATCTGCATCATTTCTAATCACATAATGTATTGACACTATCTGCATCATTTCTAATCACATAATGTATTGACACATGCAGTTTTTCTCTTTCCTGAGGAAATGCTGAAAAAAAATAGTTATTTGATCTTTTTGAGGTTTCACTTACTGCTTGTGTTCTTATTGTCTCTATCTCAGTGCCTTCTTTCCCACTACAAAAATTTTTGTAATTTATGCATGTCAAGTTGGGATCAGTGTTTGTTGAGAAATCAAGCATGAGTTCACTTACCAGTGGAAAATGATAGAGAATGCTGAAATTATTCAATAGATTATGTTTTATTATTGATTCTACCTGCAAGGTAAATGGGTGTGAGGAACGAGATGACACGGTCAGGGAGGTGTGAAGGAGCACTCAACAGCAGCTGGCTGAATACACCACATTTGTCACCTTTTATTTGGCCTGCTTTCATCACTGAAGCTAGAAATCATGGGACCTATTCCCTTGCTTGTGATTTCCCCTGCAAACACCAACCACACTTTCTTGGCTATAGGCTTCCTTTTCCCAGTGCTGGAAAAGGTCTCTCTACCATAAACCTCAGTCACCAGTAATGTATCCCTCAGGCATCCGCAAAATGAATTCAATCTTTGTTTGTCTGGACTGTAGTTGGCTACTTAGAAATCACTCTAACACTCCAATTTGTATGTTTGGATTCTCCCATTTGTTACGATCCCTGTAGAGACAAATAACTTAGGCATTTCCACAACACTAATGGAAATAAAAGTGCTGGACAACATTTCACTTTTTAAAAAACTTGACAGTAACAATCTGCACAAAGCTAACATAATTCAAATGTTAAGTTTCAAGTGAAGGTTATTTTAAGTAATAGGGCGTTCTAAACTGCTAATGCATTATGAATACATTTCACATAGTTACGAGCAATCGTGCTCATTCATGTAGAAATAAGAGGCTGCATGTAGCCCCCTCAGTCTCTCCAATTTGATCTTGGCTATATAGAATCCCTCTCTTCCCACTAAATTATTTTGATCCTTGAATCACATTCACCAGAAGCTATAATCCAAAAGACACTCCTGGAAAAGATTGCCACCAACAAGGTGAAATCTGTTCCCTTGGTCATGATGGTCTTGATCACAAAGAGTCACCATAGAACCCTTCTTAGGTGATCTGAGCTGACAAGGTGTGGAGCTGGATGAACCCAGCAGGCCAGGCAGCATCAGAGGAGCAGGAAGGCTGATGTTTCGGGAGTTTTCCTGCACCTTTGAAGCTGCCTGGCCTGCTGAGTTCATCCGGCTACACAGCTTGTTATCTTACTTCTTAACTAATTTAAATGGTTTGGTAAGCTCTGGTAACATTGAAACAATAGCAACAGTCCTGCTCTGATCCACAATCTTTCATTCTCCAACCTTCAGCTCCTCCTCTTCCCAAGTATAGAACACATTATAAATATAGTCTATACTCTATTCTCAGACACCAACTTCAACACTGGGATGTCTTGGAAGATCCAAAATTGAAAAATATTCCATTTAGAAATAATCTTGCATAGAGAAGATGCACTGCCACTCACCGTCCCCACTCTATGCATACCCCAAATCTGAGCTGAACCCCACAGACCTGTTTATTAGGGCCTATGGCAATACTTATAGTTTATTTACACCATATTCCCCTTATTACATTGTGAAGTGTAAAATTTCCAACTGTGGCACTGCTATAATCTCTGATAAACAACAATATTTGTATATTGAGTTATTCAGAGTGAATTGTTTTAGCTAACTTAGGTGTCTGATGGTCTGTTGCAGTTTGTTTCCTTGACTCTTAAAGGCTAATTGTTTACAGTGCACTTGAGTTGAATGCCAATATTTTCTTTACTTTGTGTTTGATTCCCAGTTTACTTTGAGCATTCCATGATAGTAATACTGATTATTTAGATGTGGTCATGTTTGGATGTTGTTCCTTATTTCTATCTCCTGAGTTAGACTCGAACATGTGCACCTCAGAAAAGTGAGAGAGGGAATTCCCTGTGTAGAGGTGAACACGAGGTTGTGGTACTGTTTATTATTATACTTGAATGGTTTCTAGTTATTTCCTAGTAAGAACTGGTGGTACTGATATCAAGGCAGGAAGTGATAGATATCAGAGAGCCAAAGGCAAAGCTCTCAACAAGAAGTAAGTGCTGTGGATGAGGGTGGAGGAGAATGCTGGAACTGGACTGTAGAGATAAAACCAGATAATGCAGATTAATTATGAAATCAGGAGAGCACTTCCATTCTCCTGCTTCTTGAAGAAAAACAAATTATTGATAAAAGTAGAGACAGCAAGAACTGCCGATGCTGGAATCAGAGATAGCATAATGTGGAGCTGGAGGAACACAGCAGGCCAGACAGCATCAGACGAGCAGGAAAGTTTTAGGTTGTGACCCTTCTCCTGTCGCTCTGATGCTGCCTGGCCTGCTGTCTTATACAGATAAAAGCATTTGGATTTCAAGCCACTCAATGACACAAGGTGGTGTATGTTCGTCTTGGGCCCACGCAGCCTCGCAATTTTGATTTCGAGTGAGGTTGCAATACCACTTTTCATTTTATTTGTATAGGTATTGCTGACCGGACCAGTACTCATTGTCTACCCTTAATTGCCCAGTGTTGAAAGATTGGAGCGACTGGAGTATACACTTGTGTTTAGAAGGATGAGAGGGGATCTGATTGAGATGTATAAGATTATTAAGGGATTGGACACCCTGGAGGCAGGAAGCATGTTTCCGCTGATGGATGAGTCCAGAACCAGAGGACACAGTTTAAAAATAAGAAGTAGGACATTTAGAACAGAGTTGAGGATTAATTTCTTCACCGAGAGAGTGGTGGATATATGGAATGCTCTGCCCCAGAGGCAGTGGAGGCTAACTCTCTGGATACTTTCAAGAAAGAGATGGATAGAGCTCTTAAAGATAGTGGAATCAAGGGTTATGGGGATAAGGCAGGAACAGGATACTGATTGTGGATGATCAGCCATGATCATAATGAATGGTGGTGCTGGCTCGAAGGGCTGAATAGTCTACTCCAGCACCTATTGTCTATTGTCTATTGTCTACAACAACTTTGTTGCTGGCCTGGAGTCACATGTAGCACAGACTGGGTAAGGACAGTATATTTCCTTCCCTAAAGAACATTAGGGAACCATTTAGGCTTTTACAACAACTGACATTGATTACATGGTTGGCATTATTTCAGATTTTTATGGAATTTAAATTTTGCCAACTAACATAGTGGGACTTAAAATCATGTCTCCAGCTCAGGGTCCTGGGAGTTCTGGACTACTCATCCAGTTACAACAATGCCACCATCTCCCCACCTGCATCACCAGGTCACAATATTTGACAAAAGGAAATGCCAGTAAAACTGGTAAATGAGATATACCTGTCTGACTAGTCTCTTAAGTTCCAAAACAGGCGTCTTGTACAGCTAATACATTAACTACCACGTGTTATTGTTTTCCTTCTTTACTGGTTTTCCCCTATAGACAGCACGATCCTGGCTGACTGGGCTATCTTGTAGAGATAGTAGGGACTGCAGGTGCTGGAGAATCTGAGATAACAAGGTGTAGAGCTGGATGAACACAGCAGGCCCAAGCAGCATCAGAGGAGCAGGAAAACTTAAGTTTCAGGTCTAGACCCTTCTTCAGACAAAAAAGAATGGTCTAGAGCCGAAACATCAGCTTTCCTGCTCCTCTGATGCTGTTTGGCCTGTTGTGTTCATCCAGCTGTACACCTTGTTATCTCAGATTCTTCAGCATCTGCAGTTCCTATCATCTCATATCCTTATGCTGTCTCTGAGACATGTATGATGTGGAGGTGCTGGTGTCGGACTGGGGTGGGCAAGATCAGAAGTCACATGACATCAGGTTATACTCCAACAGGTTTATTTAAAATTACAAGCTTTTTGAGCCTCACTCCTTCTTCAGGTGTTAGTGAGAGGTGGCATCAGACACAGGATTTATAAGTAAAAGGTCAAAGGGTCACACACCTGATGGGGATGTATTAAACAAACCTGAGATGCTGTTAAATCTTTAATCAGTTGGAAAGTTTAATTGATTAATATGTATATGTAAATCCCAAATGTCATTCAAATCAGTACCCTGAGAGAATTAAAGGTTTTACCAGTGTAAAGAAGAGGTGACATTTTAGATCAGAGAATGCATGTTAGTTGTGAGGTCTTATTTAGAATCTGTTAGTGTTTTGGTTTGGAGCCAGACTGGTTTTATTTCTAAAGTATGATTTTATAAAACATCACATTGACTGGCTGTCTATAAATGGTGTGCTTTTTGAACAAGGTAGGATGTGGCTTCAAATACAAATTCACCCCATAGTTCTTCTTTACAGTGATATAACCTTTAGTTATCAGAGGGCAGTGACTTAAAAGAAATTCAGGGATTTATATATACATATCAATCAATTAGAACCTACAAACTGATTAAAGGTTTGACAGCATCTTAGGTTTGTTTAATACATCCCCATCAGTTGTGTGACCCTTTGATCTTTTGCTTATAAATTCTGTGTCTGATGCCTCCTCTCTCACTAACACCTGAAGGAGTGAGGCTCCAAAAGCTTGTGTTTTCAAATAAATCTGTTGGACTATAACCTGGTGTCTTGTGGTTTCTGATCTTAGAGATGTCGGCATTCTGACAGATACTCACCCAGGGATTCTCAAAGAGGTTTTTATTTGACATTCCTGCTTACTACATTCACCAAATCCTGATCTCCAAACTCCCACCCATTCCTTTGGATGGAGACATCTCTCGCATATTGAATATCCAACCCCCCGCTCACTCCCAAATGATTGCATTTCATTCACTGCTAGAATTCCTTCCTGACCCCAAGCCAGCTCCTCCATTTAGCTAACAGCTCAGCAAGAGTTGGGAGCAGGATTGCAATTTGTTAATAGGATCAGCAGGAACTCCATACCGCTGGTTTCTCAATTGCCCCTCTCCTTCCAGCTTCGTCCCAAATCTCGGTATGGTAGCATTTGACATCACAGGAGGCTATTCAATCTGTTTAGTCTACTGCATCTATGCTTGTTGCTTAGAAAAACCTCCCAGGTAAATCCCATTCCCCATTGGTCTTTCAGACTGAAGGCATAACCTTCATTCATTGTTTGATAATGCCCCAATCTGAGCTATCTTCATCAGGGCTGAATTGAGATCGCCTTCTACTTTCAGGGTCTGGGCAAGGACACAGTTTCCAATGCTGACTCGGCTAGAATACAAATCAACCCTGTACTGAGATAGTAGGGACTGCAGATGCTGGAGAATCTGAGATAACAAGGTGTAAAGCTGTATGTACACAGATGGCCAAGCGGCATCAGAGGAGCAGGAAAGCTGACGCTTCGTGTCTAGACCCTTCATCAGAAATTGGGAAGGAAAAGGCAGTTCTGAAATAAATAAGGAGAGATGGGGAGGTGGATAGAAGATGGATAAAGGAGCAGATAGGTGGAGAGGAGACAGACAGGTCAAAGAGGCGGGGATGGAGCCAGTGAAGGTGAATGTAGGTGGGGAGGCAGGGAGGGAATAGGTCAGTCCAGGGAGGACGGACAGGCCAAGGGGATGGGGTTTAGGTCAGTAGGTAGGAGATGGGGGTGGGGCTGGAGGTGGGAGAAGGAGATACATAGGTGGAAGGACAGATTAATGAGGGAAGGCTGGTTTTGGGATGCGGTTGGGGGAGGGGAGATTTTGAAGCTTGTGAAATCCACAGCGATACCATTGGGCTGCAGGGCTCCCAAGTGAAATATGAGGTGCTGTTCCTGCAGCCTTTGGGTGGCGTCATTGTGGCACTGGAGGAGGCCCGGGATGGACATATCGTCTGAGGAATGGGAGGGTTTGTTGAAATGGATCGCGGCTGGGGGGTGCAGTTGTTTAGTGCAAAGCGAGCATAGGTATTCTGCAATGCGGTCCCCAAGCCTCCGTTTGGTTTCCCTGATGTAGAGAAGGCCACAACAGCAAGAGTGGATGCAGTATATCACATTAGCAGATGTGCAGGTGAACATCTGTTTGATGTGGAAGGTATTCTTGGGGCCTGGGATGGGGGTGAGGGGGAAGGTGTAGGAGCAGGTGTAGCACTTCCTCGATGACTGTATCTGTGCTCCCTTGCGCTCCCACAAGGAGCTTGAACAGTTCATCCACTCACCAACACCTTCCACCCCAACCTTAAGTTCACCTGAACCATCTCTGATACCTCCCTCTCCTTCCTGGATCTCTCTGTTTCCATCTCTGGCAACCACCTGGAGCCAATATCCATTTCAAGTCCACTGGCTCCCACAGCTACCTAGAATACACCTCCTCCCACCCACCATCCTGCAAAAATGCCATCCCCTATTCCCAAATCCTCCGCCTCTGCTACATCTGCTTCCAGTATGAGGCATTCCACTCCCGAACATCTCCCTTGTTTTACAAGGACCGCAACGTTTCCCCCCTCAGTGGTCGAGAACGCCTTCAACTGTGTCTCTTGTATCTCTTGCAACTCATCCCTCACACCCTCTCCCCACAATAATAAGCAAAACAGAATTCACTTAGTCCTCACATACCACCCCACCAACCTCCGGATCCAACACATCATTGTCCGACACTTCCGCCATCTATAATCCAGACCCACCACCAAAGACATTTTTCCCTCCCCACCCTTATCTGCTTTCCGGAAAGACCACTCTCTCCGTGACTCCCTTGTCTGCTCCACGCTGCCCTCCAGCCCCACCACACCCAGCTCTTTTCCCTGCAACCGCAGAAAGTGCTACACCTGCCCCCACACCTCCCTCACCCCCATCCCAGGCTCCAAGAAGACTTTCCACATCAAGCTGATGGTCACCTGCACATCTGCCAATGTGGTATACTGTATCCTCTGTACCCGTTATGGCCCCCTCTACATCGTGGAAACCAAACGGAGGCTTGGGGTCCACTTTGCAGAACACCTGTGCTCGGTTCGCAATAAACAACTGCACCTCCCAGTCGCAAACCGTTTCCACTCCCCCTCCCATTCCACAGACAACATGTCCATCCTGGGCCTCTGCAGAGCCACAATGATGTCATCCGAAGGTTGCAGGAACAGTACCTTATATGTTATTTGGGAACCCTGCAGCCCAATAGTACCAATGTGGACCTCACAAATTCAAAATCTCTCCTCCCCCAACCGTATCCCAAAACCAGCCCTGTATTGGCCTAGCCCCTCCCTAACTCCCCAGACACTCACCTTTACTGGGTCCATTCCCACTTCTTTGACCTGTCTGTCTCTTCTCTACCTATCTTCTCCTTTATCCATCTTCTATCTGTCTCCCCCTCTCTCCCTATTTATTTCAGAACCTCCTTCCCCTCCCCCATTTCTGAAGAAGGGTCTAGGCCCGAAATGTCAACTTTCCTGCTCCTGTGATGCTGCTTGGCCTGCTGTGTTCATTCAACTCTACACCTTGTTATCTCAACCCCGAACTGCTGGCATTCTTTCGAATTACAATTATGACACCTGGCCAGCCAGCAATGGGATTATTTTTCTATTTAACCAATAACAGCAGAAAGATTTTAATTGGCATTTTGACTCCAGTGACGCTTCATCATGTTCTCCATGCAAATGTTAACTCTGTTTAATCTCCACAGATGATTCCAGGATTGCTTTGTTGTTCCAGAGGTCTTTGTTTTTGTTTTCAGATTTCCAGCACCCACAGGTCTTTGTTGTATTTTGTTTTGGACAGATTGGAGTGCTATGTACAATGTTGCCCTCATGTTACCTTGACCATTTTAAAACTTGATGTAAGAAACAAATGAAAATGGAAACTCTCCAGGTGCTGCTTGAGTTGCTGAGACGGAGTCAAAGGAGGTAAAAAGTGGATAGGATTCAGAAATTGGAATAGAGTTCTAATGCATGAATAATCAATGCATCTTTCTTCTGATACAGGCAGGCAGTGCCTGATGGGAATGATTACAGAATAGTCTCTGAACAGGAAGAAGAACAAAGATGGCACAACGGGACAAAGATCAAAGCCAAGGATCCCGGATGCAGTACTGGACGTCTTGGCTCTGGAAGAGATCACTTGGAGAGTGGCTCTTATTCTGCGAAGAACCTGGAAATGCTTCAGACAATCTGCAGGAAGTCGTGGGTGTTGATGGCCATCAATGCCACTTTCAATGCCAGAAGTGCAGTGCAGCACAACGAGAAGGTTCAGTACCTTCATAAGTGTGCAAAACCAGCGACTGCATCTTGAAATGCCACATCAACAACATTAACTTGCATTCACACAGCACCTTTAAAATAATAAAACCTTCCTGAGTACTTCACAGAGACATTATCAAACAAAATGTGACACTAACTCACATGAGGAGTTATCCTCCACCAAGCATGACTGATAGCTAGAGATAGTAAGAACTGCTGATGCTGGAGTACAAGATAACAAGGTGTAGAGCTCGATGAACACAGCAGGCCAAGCAATATCAGAGGAATAGGACAGTTTACCTTTTTCAGAAAGGTCCAGACCCAGAATGTCAGCTTTGCTGCTCCTCTGATGATGACTGATAGCTGGCAGCCATAACTTCACGTCAGCTTCAAACATGAAGCATAATGGCAAAACCACATCCTTCCATTTGCACATGCTGCCAGCTATTCAACTATGACAGGCACTGTGCCCTGCACTGTCACTTCTTGACTGTCACATACATACAAGATAAGGTGGTGTCCAACAAAGAGCAGAAACACCTTGTTAGAGGGGCACAAAGGCTCAGCTGCCTGCCTGTTCCTATAAAAATAGAAAATAGATCCTACATGCTACATGTTTCAACCTGGAAGGATCCCAAAAACAAAAGAATTCATGACCATCGTCCCCCTTAAAGCCTCTGGCAGGACTATCCTTGACCTGCTCTGAGACCATTGCTCTATTTGTAAGCGATCTCAGGTCTTCCTGAGCACTTCTCTCACAAAACAGGAGCCAGCCGCCTACTGTTCGTGCCATAGACAGAGGTTTCTCCAATGGAGAGCTTCTCTTTCTATCCTGCTTTTCCTTCCATGATGAATGATTGGGCCTCATTGTGCTACAGTTGTTCAATCTCTCTGCTTTGGAGGCAGTTGCAATCAGCTTTTGGCTAATATGCTTTCTTGGAGCAGCTGGATATATCCTGGCTGGTAATTGCATGTGTTTGCAGCTTTCATCGCTGGAACCCTTGGCTATATTTGCCCTCACTGAGGCAACAACAGATCAAATAAGGAACATTTCACGTTGGGCCAATTTTCATCAATTTCATTGCTACCATACTTTTTGATTCTGTTTTTTGACTTGAGATTGCTGAAGCAGGAACCAGAAAAGCAATCAGGGAATATAATAATAGAACATGTATAGTGCTGCCAGTAGAAATAAAAAGTTTGATCATAAATTTGGAAACAGTGCTGTTACGTCAAACAGAAGCTGCCCCTAAAGATTTACAGAAAATAGATATGTTTTATTGATCTGTCTGGCAGATGGAGATTTATGTTCACACAGATGTACTGTATGACCCGTAGGAAGGTTTTAGCAATGTATGATGCAATTTTCCCAGATCTTCACTCTGCTCAAGGACATAAGGTAATTACAGATGAGGAAAATCATTCACTAGACCATCCATCCAGAAATACCCAGCAATGCCCTTTGGCCACAGCAACATCTAATTAACTGTTAATAGTTCCAGGGTTTTCATCCTGCCCAACCTTCCTATGAGTCTGTTCCATGTTCCGTAAATTTGTTCCACAAAGAAGAATTTCCACAAATTCATCCTAAATTTTTTGCTTTATTTATTAATTTAAATCCCTGCCTCCTGTCCACTTTGTCATTTAGATTAAAAAGATTTATCTTTTCAATTGTTTTTGCAAATGTAAGTGCATCAGCAGATTGTTTCTCTTCTCTGCAACGCCTCTAGTATTTGAATTTCTCCCATGTGTTTCAAGGACTAGGCTCAGTGCTAACTGTGCTCTTACATTGTATAGTTTAGCCATATCCTTTGATATTTTTAACTGCGAAATCCAAAATTCCCATGGTACAATTAAAGTCACTCTGCAAAAGGTCGACATGATTTGATTTTCAAAATTTATTCAAGGGATGTAGGCATCATTGGTTGCGCCAGTATTTATTGTCCATCACTATTTGCCCTTGAGGAGGCCGTGGTGAATTACTACAGTTACTGAAGGTAGGGGCACATGCCAATGGGGAGGGAGTTCCAGCACTTTATGATGACAGTAAAGGAATGGTGAAATATTTCCAAGTCAGAAGAGTGAATGGCTTGGAGGGGCATTTGCAGGTGGTGATGTTCTCATGTATCTGCTGTCTTGTGTTTTCAGATGGTATAGGTCATGAGTTTGGAAGGTGCTGTCTAAGGATCGTTGTTAATTTTCTTCAGTGCAATTTGTAGAGAGTAAACACACTAATGCTACTGAGTGTCAGTGATACAAGGAATGGATGTTTATGCATTTGGTACCAATCGAGTGCTCTGCTTTGTCTTAGATCATATTAAACTTCTTGGAGCTGCTTTTATCAGGTACATGTGGAGCACTCCATCACACTGCTGGCATGTTCCTTGTGGTGGAGAGGCTTTGGGGTGTTAGAAGATGAGTTAATTGCTGCATGACTCCTACTCTCTGATGTGCTCTTGTAGCCATGGTATTTAAATAGCTAATACAGTTCAGTTTCTGCTAAATGGCAATCCCCAAGATGTTGATAAAGTGGGAGTCAATGTTCGAGATGCATTTGAATGTCATGAGGTGATGGTTAGATTCTCCCCTGTTGGGGATGTGCAGCACAAATGTGACTTGCCACTTGTTGCCTCAAGCCTGCAAACTGTCCGGATCTTTCTGCATTTGGACATGGATGCTTCAGCATCTGAGGAGTCATGAATGATGGCTGAACTTTGTGCAATCATCAGTGAACATCATCACTTCCAACCTTATAATGAAGGAAGATCATTGAACAATCAACTGATGATATTTGGAACTAGTACTCTACCCTGAAGAAACATAGAAACAAAACATAGAAGATTGGAGCAGGAGGAGGCCATTCGGCACTTTAAGACTGCTCTGCCATTCTTCATGATCATGGCTGATTGTCCAACTCAATAGCCTCATCCTACTTTCTCCCCATAACCTTGTATCTCAATCACCCCCAAGTGCTATATCTAGTTGCCTCTTGAATACATTTAAGCTTTGGCCTCAACTACTTCCTGTGGTAAAGCATTCCATAGGCTCACCACTCCTTGGGTGAAGAAAGAACAAGGAGTCTCTTGTGGTTCAGTGATAGAATCTCTGAGCCAGGAGGCCTGGGTTTAAGTCCCATATATTCCAGATTTGTATAATGATATCTCTGAACAAGTTCAATGGAGAATATTAACCCTGAGAAACTCTTTAAGAGATGACTTTCAACACCTCAATCATCTTTCTTTGTGCTAGGAATGATTCCAACCAGCAGAGAGTTTTCCCATAATTCCCATTGACTACAGTTTTGCTCAGGATCCTTGATGTCTCATTCAGTCAATTGTGGCCCTTGATGTTAAATGCAGTCACTCTCACCTCACGTCTGGAGCTCAACTCTTTTGCCCTTGTTTGAACCAAGACTGCGATGACCTTAGTAGCTGAGTAATGAACTTTAACAAGAGGTGTGCAGATCTACTTCAATCTCATTCTTAGATTCTCAATATCTTTTGAAAAATTAGATTGTTGTACATCTTCCCTTCTAAGGCTTAATGCCTTATATCAACCATGCGCTCATTTGTTACCACTGTTCCCTGTTGAGTTCTAGATAATGTTTCAGGTCTAAGTAATGAAGATCATTGGCACACCAAAGTGAATCGGGACTACCGTCCTGTCTTACATTTTTTCTTTTAAATGAAAACTTAAACTGAGACCATCAGGCAAAGAAGCAGAAGTAAACTACTCAGCCCCTCCATTCATTGAGATCACAACTAATCTGATAATCCTTGACTTCACTTTCCTGTCTTTTCTTTATTTTGTTGCTGATTAAAACATAATACTTGATTCTGTTATGGATTAAAAATATATAAGTCTTGGCTTTGAATATATTTAAAGTCCCAGTCTCGAATACCATCAGCAGTAAAGAATCACAGATTCACTGCCCTTGTGTGAGAAGAAATTCTTCCTCATCTTTGTATTAAATGGGCAAATCATTTTTCTGAGATTATGCTCGCGAGTCCCAGATCTTCCCTGAATGAAAAAGAATTTCTCAGCATCCGCCTATGAAGCCCCCTTAGAAAATGATTTTTTTTTAATAACGTTACCTCTTGTTTTTCCAAACCTCAATGTTTACAGGCCCAACCGGCACAAACTTCTCCTTATCAGAAAATCTCTCCAACCCAGGATCAACCAACTGAAGCTTTTCTGAACTTCCTCCAATGCCAATATCTTTCCTTAGAGAATGGGACCAAAATGTTCATAGTATTCTAGATGCTGTCTAACTATCGTCTTGTATAGATCTAGAAAAATGTTCCTATTTTTACTTTGTATTTCCTTTGAAATAAAGGCCAACATTCTATTTGCCTTCTCTATTATCTCTTGGGCTTGTATGCAAGCTTTTTGTGAATCCTGCATTAGGACGCATCAATCCCAATGTGTTGTCTTCTGAAATTTTTCTACCTTTAAATCATATTCAGCTCCTCTATTCCTCCGACTGAAGCGCGTAACATCACAATTTTCCACACTATGCTCCATGTGTCACAGCATGGTGGCACAGTGGTTGGTACTGCAGTTTCACAGCATAAGGGACCCGGGTTCAGTTCCACCCTTAGGTGCTGTCTGTGTGGAGTTTGCATATTCTCCCTGTGTCTGCGTGGGTTCTCTCTGGCTGCTCTGGTTTCCACCCATAGTACAAAGATGTGCAGGCTAGGTGGATTGGCTGTGCTAAATTGAAATAGTGTTCAGGGATGGGTCTGGATGTGCTGCTCTGAGGGGTTGGTATGGACTTGATGGATCTGTAGGCACTCTATGAGGTGTCAAGCTTTTGCCCAATCACATTACCACCTGTAGACTTTCTGTGTTATTCTCACCAGTTACCTCCCCATCTATTTTTATATTATCCACAAAGTTGGGGATAGCACATTCACTCCCCTCTTCAAAGTTAATAATAACATATAATAAATACCTCTGGTCATTGTGGCAGATTCGGAAAGTTTCCCCCTTATTCCAACATTCTGTTCTCTATTAATTAGCCATTCCTATACACAAGACAAAATTGTACACCCAAAATGATGGACTCTTAAATTATTTATCAATGCCTTCTGGAAATCCAAATATGTTATGTCTACTGGTTCCCTTTCATCTAACCTGCTTGTAACTTTCACTAAGATTTCTATGAATAAATTTATCAGGCATAAATGTCCACACTATGAAGGCATGCTGACTCGGCTTGCTTAAATTATGGATCTAAATGGCTTTCAGTTAAATACTTCATAACAGACCCACCATCTTCCCAATGAGAGATGTTACGCTTACCTCTCTATAGTTATCTCCTGCAATTACTTTTAAACAGAGCTCCACATTGGTGGTGTTCTAATTATTTAGGATGTTTCCAAAATCCAAGGATCGTGAAATACTTTGTAGAATCACTGAAGTACTTGTACATAAAAGGTAGTCCTTCAGCCCGTTGTGAGTGTACTGGCTGGTTAACTGAGCATCTTTATTGATCTCCTTCTTTTTCCCCATACTCTTGTACATTACCCTTATCCACATAATCATGTGCCTCTCTTGAATGTTTCAATTGAATCTACATCCACCAGACATTGCATTCCATGCCCTAACTACTCAATGAGTGAAAAATTTCTTGCTCACTTAACCCTTGCTTTTTTTGCAGATCACATCTCTCCCTTTTGTTCTTGTTCCTTTTATGAGTGGAAGCAGATTCTATCTAGTCTATCCAGCCCACTCATGAATTTGAAAACCTCTATCAGATCTCCTCTTAGCTTTTCAAAAAGAAGAGCCCTAATTTCTTCAATCTCACCTCATAACTGAAGTTCCTCATCCATGAAACTAATCTTGCAAACCACTCCTGTACTTCGCTAATGCATGTATGTCATTCCTGTGATATGAGACTGAGAACTGAATAAAATATTCCAACCATAAATGCCCTCATTATCTCCTAAATTAGTCTTTGTCCTGCAGGAAACTATAGATACTCCCACCAGTATCTTCTCCTCCATACTTATTAGCCCTGCTGGGAAATGCAGAATTACAGGGATGGGGTGGGGCTGGGTGGGATGCTCTTTGAAGGGTCAGTGTAGACTCAATGGGAAAAATGGACTGCTTCCACACTGCAGGGATTCTATGATTCTATATGAATTCTATCTCTTTCAATCCAAGATCATTTTTTGCTCTCGTACTTATTCCATCTCATACTAACAAAACTATCCTAGCACCCTTTCCTTCTTGCCATCTCTTTTAAAAATCCACGTACGCCTAAGTATTTAGTTCCCAGTTTTGACCTCTTTGTAATCATGTCTCTGAAAAGGTAACTGTCAACATCTCAGTTGTAACATAATGTCTGCATTGTGCAACACCTGCATCTTAGACTCCAGTTTGGATTTGAAGTTCCTTGAGTGAAAAACATCCATTAAAGATGTATTCATCCCAGATCACCCTGGGTGTCCAGCAGCATCACATCACCCATTCAGTTGTTTTAATTAATTTTCCAATGAATTACTGTAGAATCCCTGTGCTTGACACTTAATTGGAATTGTTCAAGTGCCTTTAGATGTCAGCGTTATGAAAAGTGTTGCATAATAACATATTCTTATTATTTGTTACATTAAATTGCCATTAATCTGCCTACTTTCTTAGTTTGAGACAAAGACACGAACATGCAACATCATCTGACTCCACTTTGCTCAGTTCTTCAGCTACTGAAACCTCATTTAAAGCTAGCTCACCTTCAGACTTCAGTATTCTTATGTATCCCTGATGGTATTCAATATTCTACCCTCATTAACCTGAACTTTTTTATAATCCTGCCACTTTTATCTTAACTCATTCCAAGCCCCATTCAGCCAACATTCCAGTGTGTATTGATCTATATTATTTTTAAAAATTCATTAGTGGGCTATAAGCATCACTGGTTGGCCAGGATTTATTGCCTGTTCCCTAGTTGCCCTTGAGAAGGTGCTGGTAAGCTGCCTTCTCGAACCGCTGCAGTCCACCTGCTGTGGGTTGACCGCAATACCCTTAGAGAGGGAATTCCAGGATTTTGACCCAGTGACAGTGAAAGAGCAGTAATATATTTCCAAGCCAGCGTGGAGATTGTCTTGAAGGGCAATTTGAAGATGGTAGCGTTCCCATATATGTGCTGCCCTTGTCTTTGTAGATGGAAGTGGTTGTGAGTTTGGAAGGTGCTGTCTGAGAATCTTTGGTCAATTTCTTGAGTACATCTTGTAGATAGTACACACTGCTGCTACTGGGCATTGCTTTGTTCTTTTGGATTTCCTGAAAAGACTTGAATAAATGTGACTGTTAAAAGATTTCTTGGGCCTCTGAACTGGATTATTCCTCCCACCACCCAACAAAAGGATGTTTACATGTGCATGGGATAAGGCAGATGAAGAACTCTCAATGGTGACCAGATGTTGATGGTGGAGTAAAGAGAGCATGTAGTGAGATTTAACAGAAGGGTGTAAACATAATGTGCAACGTTGGGGATGTCCTG
The DNA here is from genome assembly GCF_030684315.1 of Stegostoma tigrinum. Taxonomy (NCBI): domain Eukaryota; kingdom Metazoa; phylum Chordata; class Chondrichthyes; order Orectolobiformes; family Stegostomatidae; genus Stegostoma; species Stegostoma tigrinum. The sequence goes on from NC_081357.1 coordinate 124,077,799, forward strand.
AAAGAACATAGGGCCCACATTGCAGTCCTGGGGATGTGAGACATAAGTGGATATTAGAATAGGCGGGGAAGGGTGGCTGGGTTTCAGAGGACACTCCAGTGTGGAAGGAGCAAAAGAAAGATCAAACATACGAGGAATATTTTAATCCATTTGTTACCTGTACAAACAGCAAATGGAGAGCGATGAGACCTTACATGCTACTTGCTACATGGTGATGGTAGCAACCACAGAGTAACAATGGGACAATGGTGTTTGTTCACTTAAAGGACATGGATGCTGCTAGCCATTTCAGAGACAGTTGAGAATCAACCACATTTCTGTAGGCCAGAGCAGGTCAGGATGGCAGATTTCTTTCCCTGATGGACATGAGTGAACTAGATGGGCTTTTCCAACAATCACCAATGGATTTATGGTCATCAGTAAATTCTTAATTCCAGATATTTTTGATTGATTTCAAAGTCCACCATCTGCCTTGGCAGGATTTGAACTCAGGTGCCCAGGACATCAGCTGAGTTCCTAGATTAATTGTCTGGTGATAACACCACAAGGCATTGCCTCCCTCAAGGTGGTTCCCATCTTGTTATCGGTGTTCTCAAATCCAAGGCCTTGTGCCTCCTTAGCTTTCTAACCTCCTTCAAGCCTAGAATCAATGCACCTCTGTGCTCCATCAATTCTGGTTTCAACCTAAATTCAACCCAATTAAACCTTATTCAGGCCACATTGCCACTTGCCTTAGTTTAAGCATGAAGCAAGGAAAGTGAAGGTTAGAAGGAAAAAAAAACACATGTTGAAACTGAGGAGAGGAGAAATAAGATAGCAAACTTACATTTAAAGGTACTCCTTGTGTAAATCAATGTGCTGTGCGCATTCCTCAGTTGAAGTCATGGATCCTGAACCGGAAGAACAATGAAGGAATGGATGTTATAGAAGGTTTTCAGGATATGGGGTAGAAAAGTCAAATAAATTTGAGACAACCCCTGAGAAAAGGACATTGTAAATAAATGGCCATCTTTGACAGGAAAGTCAAGAATGGCATAAACAGTAATTCAAAGCCAATGATGCAGAGGATACAAAATAATTAGAAGGAGAAAATCACTCAGAAAGTGTAGCTTATGGCTTTGAAGAAACCTACAGATCACGCACTGAAGCCCTGAGAGCCATTGGAGCTGAGCAAGAGGAAGGGGTGAAGAACATTTCTTCAGCCAGAGAGTGGTGGGCTTGAGGAATTCATTGCCACGGAGTGCAGTGGAGGCCGGGACATTACATGCCTTCAAAGCAGAGATTGTTAAATTCTTGATCTTACAAGGAATCAAGGGCTACGGGGAGAGTGCAGGGAAGTGGAGATGAAATGCCCATCAGCCATGATTTAAATGGCGGAGTGGACTCGATGGGCCGAATGGCCTTACTTCCACTCCTATGTCTTATGGTCTTAATATATGGGTAACAGCGTATAACGTAGAGTTCTCAATTAGCTGAAGGTTATGAGATGGAGGAGGAAGACTATCAGAGAAGTCAGCGGTGGAAGTCGGAATGACCAACAAGGAAATTGTCATTGCAATCTTTTCCCAGAATAATAAAGCTGCAGGTTAGATTGCATCATGATGGTGAAGTAATAGTGTGTAACAAATAATGTTCCAATGGCAGAAGACTAGAGTCTTACAGATTGAGGAGTTAAACAAGGATGAGTGAGATACCAAATTATACATCATTATGATGTCGCTAACGTGAAAGTTGGTAAAGTTCAAGTCGGCCGAAGTAGCTTCTGCTGTAGGTAGAGAAGGGAGATTGTCTTTTTCAGAAGTTGAGTTGAAAGAACATTTGCTTCAGTAACAGATGTTTGAAAGGGTAGAAATAAATTTGCACTTAGTGATGATTTTGAAGAAGTTGACAATCAAGAGCGTACTAGACAGCTGATAATGAGAATTGTAGATGCTGGAGAATCCAAGATAACAAAGTGTGGGGCTGGATGAACACAGTAGGGCAAGCAGCATCTTAGGAGCATAGACCTCTAGAGGTCTAGGCCCGAAACGTCAGCTTTTATGCTCCTAAGATGCTGCTTGGCCTACTGTGTTCATCCAGCCCCATACTAGAGAGCTGATCTCTTTGTGGAAGATATTGTTGAAGTTTGTTAAGTTTGAATTGAAAGGGACCAAAAATAGAACAATAAGGAACACCAGATGTCTCATGTACTGATTAATCAAGGTTTACAATGTCTTTATCATTTATAATCTTGGCTGCTTTTTCCTGTTTGTAATGTTTATCGCTTAACAACATAGTCATGTCAGGACAAATAGATGTTTATCAGTTCTACAGAAAGAGTTGAAGGTACATGACTGAAACTATTAACAAGACAGAGGCCTGAAAGCAAGTTGGGGAAGTAAAATGATAAATTACCAGAACAGCTATGGACAGTAGATATTGTGAGAAAATCATAACTGTGCAGATCATATTTTTATTATCACATTAATGGCTTACTAAATTATTTTGGTCGATCTCAATTCATGTTATAAAATTTGAAAAAGGTCATTTTATTCAACGAAACTTATTTTTAAACATTGAAATATCTGAATAAATGAATGTTGCTGTTATGCACTTAAATCGCTTGTGCAGATGTCAGGAAATGAATTCAGGTGGAAAATACAAATGATGTCTGCAGGTCCTTCGTGCAACTGTCCTACTTTAGTGACTCTCAGTATTTCCCAAAATCAAGAAATTTTTAAGGTAAAAATTCCCAGCCATACTCATAAAGCAAACTAATCTAGCATAACCATGTCATTCAGAGCTAATTTTGCAAAAATCCATCCTGTATTTTCGACCAATGTTACTTTCTTCATTTCATTTCATGAAAATTGAAATGTTGTCAAAAGAAATTGCTTTCTTTTTGTTGGCGAGATTTTCTGCATCTGTGAAAACACTTTTCAACCTCTTTGTATTTTGAGCATTCCCTGGATGCCTGAGTTTTGAAATTGTCAGATGTGTGTTTTGCAGCCATAAATCAATGCATGCATTCTACTCGTTGCTTTGCAACAACGTAAGCATTGCTAGATACTTCAATGTAGAAATGTCGCAGGAACCATCTTTGCTAAAAAGATTCATGCACTGAAGGTGAGAAAAATTGAACGAGATGGAGTCTTCAACACCTGTTTCAAGACAATGCATATTTTTGTGGATGGTTCCTGAAGCAAAAGCCTCTCTTAACAGTGATGCACTGACTAGGAGTAAACACATACCGTTACTGCTACTTAAGGGGATGCTCATTACTTAAGGGTATACATATTATTTTAGGGATGCTGCTGCTGGGGTTGTGAAGACAGCCAATGAAACATAATGGAAGATGTTCTGGAACACGTTGTCAAAATATTTCCATCACATGAACAATAATCTTTAAATGGAGGCTGAGAAAAGCAAGCAGCAGGTCGTGTCTGATAAGTAACTGTTCTGACTTTCATGTCAGGAATTGACACCTGCTGGTTTCTCATCAGTGCATGTGTGACTGCGAGCTGCATGTAAATGAGGCAAGATTACAAACTACTGAGAAGCAAGTGCCTGAAATCAGGTATTTGTCACTGAATGCAAGGTTCAAACTTAACTGTTGAAATCTTAAGGAGAAAAAATTGAAGTTTTTTTTCCCTCAACGTTTCTCAATATTGCACCATTTAAAAAAAATCTGCATTTCCCCTTTTCCAACTAAAATGAATAATTCCACACTTCTCCTCAGTATATTCCATCTGCCATGATGATTACAAGCTATTGTGGCCTCTTTACATGTTACTCTACCTCGTTGTTGTACCTAATCTTGTTCTATCAGCAATTAGGGATGCATTACATTCATTTAATTCATTTTTTAAAAAAATGTTGGGGCCGAAGCCTTGATCCTGTCATATCCCACTCGTTACAGCCTTCCATTCTGAAACTGAACCATTTATTCCTGCTCTGTTTCTGTCTGTAAGTTACCACTCAATCAATGCAAATGAATTAATCTCAGCAATGGTGGTCGCAGTTGATACGAAAGACTTGTAAGTGAAATATAGGAGCAAATTACTGCAGATGCTAGAATCTGTAAAACAACAAGTGCTGGAAGTCAGAGCAGGTCTCACAGTATCCATGGAGAGAGAGCAAGCTAATGTTTTGAGTTACATGTCTGTTCATTAGAGCAGACACGGTGAGGTTGTCATATTACTAGGTCATGACTTGGCTGGAATAAAAGATACAGCTTCACAAATAACCTTGGAAACTCTGAGTGAGGGTAAAGAGATGGAACAGTTACAGGAATAAGTCTCAGGCATTTTTCCATTGTGTGTAGTGACCAGAGAAGTCAAAGAAAGCCAAACAAAGTCTATCAACAGACATCACTGTAATGACACAAGTAGATGTTAGAACTGCTGAAACTATATTTGAAGAAGGCTACAATTTAAAGGAGATACTTCACATGTCTTCATTCATTAAGACTGAGAAAACAGATCCAGAGTGAAATAGGTAAGTAAGAAAAATGGAAGTTGTAGGAAATGTTCAGCCGCTCTGGCAGCATCTGTGGACAGAAATCGGAGTTAACGTTTCAAGTCGAGTGACCCTTTCTCAGAAGCGAAGGCAGCTCATGGTGAAGCTGCTACTGCAGGAGTTCAGGAGGATTACTATTATAAGAACAAGGTTCTGGTTAAGAGGTGTAGAAGCCCTCACTAACTTGTGGATGAGGATTGGGTGATTGTTTATCAGAGAGTAGCAGCACCCAAATATCACAAGGCCAAATTGTGAATATCAAATGAAATCATGGGACATGTAGAAATATGGAAAACTCAAGCATCGATAGACTGACATTCTTTTGTTCCTTTCCCATCTCTAACATTAGTGTAGCATCCTGCCTGTTTGTGTGTGAATGGGAATTTTTTTTAAAGCTTATGGCACAGAGAGTCATAAGTCAGTAATTTGTCTTTCTTTTCTGCTATCGCTTGAAATCAGTCTGTTTGCAATAAATGGCTGGCTTCGTGATAAGTACAGAAAGCTGATGAATATTTACTTTTAGCTGGTTTCATCAGTCAGGTAAATCATGCAGTTTGAATAGTTTATGTAAATTTTTTCACATATATGGCAACTTTGGGAATAGTGAGACATGATTTCTACCTCAGTAAGTCATGACTATTTCCACGAGTGCCTTGATTCTTTGCATTTTCTGCAATTTTTTTGTATCTTATTCTCTGAAGACATAAAACCATTTAAAAACCAATGGTTTGCAAAGAATTTAAATGTTTCTGCCCTTTCCTTTTTTATTATTATAATTTGCTTGTCTCTGTTTGTTCATGGTCCACACTTACTGTCATTAATCACATGCATTTGTCATATCTGTAGAATCTTTTACCATCTGCTTTTACGTCCCTTGCTTTTTAATTTTCATTTTCTATATTTTTCTCTCCATCAATTTTTTGATTATTTGCTGAATTTCATGTTCCTCACAATCACAGAATGCACAACTACACAGCACAGGAATAGGCCCTTTGGCCTACCCATGCCTGTCCCAACTGTGATGCCACTATAAACTAATGCCATCTGCCTGCACGTCATCCATATCTCGCCGTTCCCTGCGAGTTCACCTATTTGTCTGAAAGTCTCAAACTTTTTTAATGTAGCTGCTTTGTCCACTCCCATGAGAGCATGTTACAGACACCTACCACTCTTTCGTTAAAAAAACTTTCCGCACATATATCTTTTAAACTTTTCCTCACTTGCCTTAAACCTCTGTATTTGGCATTTCATCCTGGGACAAAGAACTCAGCTATCCACCCTGCCCATGCATCTTATATTTTATGTACTTCTATCAGGTCGCCTCTCAGTCTCCAATCTCTTCTTACAATTAATACATTCCAAGCCAGACAACATCTTGCTAAACCTCTTTTGCATCCTCTCCTAAACCTCCCTGTGCTTCCTATAATGTAGTGACCAGAAATACACACATTACTCAAAGTGTGGCCTAACTAAAGTTTTATGCAGCTACAACATGACTTGCCAACTTTTAGATTCTATGCACTGATCGATATAGGCAACATGCTGTACACCTTCTATACCATCTTATCTGCTTGTATTGCCACTTTCAGAGAGCTATGGACTTGAACTCCAAGATCTTTCTGGATATCAATGTTCCTTACGGTCTTTCCATTTACTGTATACTTTCCTCTTACATTTAATTTCACAAAATGTATCACCTCACTTGCCTGGATTAAACTCCATCTGCCACTTCTCTGCCCAACTTCCCAAATGATCTATATCTGGCTATAGCCTTTGAAAACCTTCCTCACTCTTCAGTTAAATACCCCTCCACAGCTACCCTCAGTCTTCTTTGGGCAAGCCAATTTTATATCTAAAAACTGAATGAACTGTGGATGCTATAAATCAGGGACAATCAGGTAAAGCTCAGCAGGTCTGGCAGAATCTGTGAAGAAAAAATTCTGAAAAAGCCTGAGAAAGGGTCACCAGACTCGAAAAGTTAAGTCTTATTTTTTCCTTCACAGATGCTGCCAGACCTGCTGAGCTTTTCTAGAAACTTCAGTTTTTGTTCCCAATTTTGTATCTAACTTGCCAAGTCACCATGGATCCTATGTGAGTCCTATGTAAATTGATCTTCTGGAGCAGCCTGTCATGAGACACTTTGTCAAATGCTTCAGTAAAGTCCATGTAGACAATATCCATTGCCCTCATCAATCATGTTCATCACTTCCTCAAATAAATCAATCAAGATTCCCCTCACATAAAGCCATGCTGACTATCCCTATTAATAAGTCTATTCCTTTCCAACTATGAGTAAATTCTGTCTCTAAGAATTTTCTCCAATAATTTTCCTACCTTGGCTGTATGCTCTCTGGCCTATAATTTTCTGGATTATCCCTGTTGCTCTTCTTAAACAAAGGATCAACATTGACTATTATCCGGTCTTCTGGCACCTTGTCTACAAGTAAAGACGATACAAAGATTTCCGTCAAGGACCCAGAAATCTCCTCTGTCACCTCCCTCAACATCATGGGATAGTTCCCATCAACCGCTGGAGACCTATCTCACCTATTTTCTCTAGCTCCATGTATAAATTCCCTCCTTTGTCGTTGAGTGGACCTAACCTCTGCTGAGTTACACTTTTGTATAGATTACATTGAGATTCTCCTTAATTCTTCTTGATGAGAACATTTCATGGCCCCTTCTAGCCCTCCCAGTTCCTTCTTTAAAGTTTTTTTTGCTTACTTTACACTCACAAGGGCCCTGTTTAATCAAAATTTGCTGAACCTTACCTATGATACCTATTTTTCTTTGACAAAACTTTCAATATCCCTTGATGTCAAAGGTTCCCAAACCTTACCATCCATATCTTACATCCTCACAGGAACATGCTGGTCTTGAATCTCTAGTTCCTACCTCGTTCTGGTATAATTAACCTTCTGCAAGTTTTACACTTTAATTAAAGACTAGTCTGATTCATCTATAACCATCTTAAATTTACTGAATTACAAGCACTGTTTGTAAATTTCTCTTCCCACTGAAATATTAATCAAGCATGATCTGCAGTTTACTAATCCATGTTGGCTGTCCTTAATTTACTTTAACCTCTGCAAGTGTCTGTTTATATTTTTCCTTGTTACTGTTTCTGAATAATTTCCCAACATTGATGATAAACTGACTGCCTGTCATTTTTAGGAAAGTCCTCACACTTGGTAGTAACTTATGTATGACACAAGGTTTGGTGCTGGGACCCCAGCTATTCACAATATATATTCATGATTTGGATGAGGGAACAAAATGTAACATCTCCAAGTTTGCAGATGATACCAAGTTGGTGGGAGGGTGAACTGTGACGAGGATGCAGGGGTCCTTCAGCGTGACCTCGACCGGCTGTGTAACTGGGCACATCAATGGCAGATGCAGGATAATTTTGATAAATGTGTGGTTATTCACTTCGGAAGCAAAAACAAGAAGGCAGATTACTACCTGAGTGGCTGTAAATTGGGAGAAGGGGAGTGTGCAGCAGGATCTGGGTGTCCTTGTGCAGCAGTTGCTGAAGGTAAGCATGCAGATGCTGCAGGTGGTAAAGAAGGCAAATGGCATGTTAGCCTTCACTGCGAGAGGTTTCGCGTACAGGAGCAGAGATGTGCTGTTGCAGTTATACGGGGCCTTGGTGAAAACACACCTGGAATATTATGTACAGCTTTGCTCTTCTTTCCTGTGGAAGGATGTCCTTGCTCTCAGGAGTGCAGCGAAGGTTTACCAGGCTGATTCTGGGGATCGGAATCTGACGTATGAGGAGAGATTGACTAGGTTGGGATTATTTTTGTTAGAGTTCAGACAAATAAGGTGGGGGGGAGCAGAATCTCATAAAGACTTACAAAATTCTGACAGGACTGGACAGGGTGGATGCAGAGAGGATGTTCCTGATGGTGAGTATGTCCAGAACCAGGGCACAGTCTAAGATTCAGGGTAGGCAATTTTGACGGAGATGAGAAGACATTTCCTCACCCAAAGAGTGGTGAGCCTGTGGAATTCATTACCACAGGAAATACTTGATGCCAAAACATTGAATGTATTCAAGAGGCAACTAGATATAGCACTTGGGGTGAATGGGAACAAAGGTTTAAGGAGCGAAAGCAGGATTAGGCTATTGAGTTGGACAACCAGCCATGATCATAAAGAAGGGCCTCCTTCTGCTCCTTTCTTCTATGTTTCTTAAATAAGGTGTTGCATTTGCTAGTCTTCAATCATCTGGCATTAGGGAAGATTGGAAGACAGTAGCAAGCCCTTCCATTATTGTCCTCCCAAATCCTTTAGCAAAGTGAGATGCAAACAATCTGGATGATGTAAGCATTGCATGATTTTTCAGTACATCTGTCCTGTCAACCTTAACCTCATCTTTCTGCTCCTATCTTTTCCAAATTGCTTCACCTCACATGGGTAACATGCTGCAAATGAAGATTATGGTTCATGACAGAAGTTCAAAATGTTAATAAATTATGTAAAGTCATCAAGCTACTTATTAGGTAGGTCCAGGCTAACGGAAAATATGATCCAGATTTCTTAATCAGAGCAGTCATTAACTACAAAGAAGTAGATCCTAGCCACAAATAAGCTGTCAACATCTAACTCTACTAATTAAACTTTAACACCACACACCTCCTTCTAAACACCCCTGTATATACATGCAGACAGGCAAAAATAATTGCTAACAAGATGTAGATTTGGAGGAACACAGCAGGCCAGGCAGCATCAGAGGAGCAGGAAAGCTGACGTTATGAGTCTGGTCCCTTCTTCAGAAATGGGGAATGGGAAGGGGGCTCTGAAATAAATAGGGAGAGGGGGAGGTGGTGGTAGAAGATGGATTGTGGAGCAGATAGGTGGGAGAGAAGGCGGACAGGTCAAGGAGGCAGGCATGAAGCCAGTAAAAAAGTGTAGGTAGGGAGTTGGGATGGGGATTGGTCAGTGAGGAAGGAGGGGCTGATAGGTGGCAGGGAAGACGGACAGTTCTCCTTGAGAACATAAACAAATTGGCCTTTTTTTCGGCTTCAGCTAATCTGCTCAAGAGAAAGATACCCATCAGCCCTTTGTAGCAGTCCAGAGGCTTCTGCTAGTATTGTGCGTGCTCGTAAGCTGTTCAGCTACTCAAGAATCAGTCAGGTAGTTATGTCACCCATTTGGCCCTTAGAAGGATGCATTCCACCTTTTACTACCTGTTTAATGCTAACATGTTGGTCAAAGATCTTTGATTTCCTTTTCTGTTAACAGCCATTCTATTTTCATCTTGTCTTTCTGTTTTATATTCAACTTCACATCCTTTATCAACTTATTTGCCTGGTCCTTGCTTCAAGAATCCCCTTAATATGTATCATGCACTCTCTTTCTTTTCATCATAGCTCCTATGTTCTTTATCATCTCAATGGCTTGCCTCTGGGTCTCTTACTTTTATCCCTTTTTAGGAAATATTAAATGATGTTTTTCATTCCAATACTTAGGTTAGTGTCAGTGCTGAATGGCTTTGGCCAACAAATATCCCAGTTCATTAATGCAGCTCCTGAATAAATGGCCTTGTGGAAACTTAAATCTATTGTTTCAGGTTTGCGAAAAACGCCATTTCTCCCGAAGAAGACCCAGTCCTTTTACAGAAATCAACTCACACACTTCTACATTGACAGTATCCCTAATCTGTTCTGACTCAATTTATCTATGCACCCTTGTTCTTCATTCTACAATCTATTATGCTTAGTTGAAGAAGGTTAAAGATCCTGTAGTGTTCAGTCTTCAAACACTCTTGTCTTGAAACTTCTGTCACTCCGAGATATGCATGAATAAAGTTAAGAGGTTAGTGAGAAATGGAAGTTGCTGAAATGTCAAAACCTTTTCTTCCGGGTATGAAGCCAAAGGAAGTTGCTTTGCGATGTGAAATCAGTGGGGATGTAAAAAGAAAAATGCAAGGCTTATGAAATCTTTAAAGTGAAAGAGAGACCACCTAGAATATGGGCCAGATGGTGGGTTCAGAACAGCCAAAACAAATCAGTGCCTATGAGGATTTATCTGAATAAAGAAAGCCTTGTCTTCAATTGACAAAACAAAAACAAAACAAAAAGTAATTGCTGCTGTCTGAAATCTCATAAAAACATCTTCTCTTGTGCATTCTTTCAAGTGGTTAGAATATATAGAGTTTGGCAGTTTGTTTAATTCTGTGTGACTTACAGTCTTACGTTCTGCAGGTTTTCCTCTTGATGCCATTAACTTCCATCTCATAAATCACAGAAATTAGAAGTTATCATCGAGTTTTTTTTGTTGTTTTTCATTTTGTTCAATAATTTTAATCTTCATCTTTATGCCATAACTTTTCTCCAGTTTTCTCAGTGTCTTGGCAGTGAGACCACTGGAGTTATTTTATGCTCTGCTGAAAAAATCTCTCTGAAAACATCCAAGATATTCAACAAATTAAGTTGTCCAACAATGTTTCTCATTTTATGCGTCATAATTCATAGTAGTCCATAAGTCCATTACTTTTTTTCCATTATATTAAAGTTACAACAGTTTAAACATAATAAAATGCCCCAATTGCAAATAAACAAATCAAAGGGCTGGGATAACAGTGTGTGGAGCTGGATGAACACAGCAGGCCAAGCAGCGTCTTAGGAGCACAAAAGCTGATGTTTCGGGCCTAGACCCTTTCTGATGAAGGGTCCAGGATTCTCCAGCGTCTGCAGTTCCCATTATCTCTCTCAAATCAAAGGACTGAACTGTTTCACAGGAAACCATGATGTGAAGGTGCCACTGTTGAATTGGAGTGGACAAGGTCAGAAATCACGCGATACCAGGTTATAGTCCAACGGGTTTATTTGAATTCACAAGCTTACGATGCACTGCTCCTACATCAGGCAAAACTGGTCTAATGTCATGAGACTTTTTTCATTCATTCACGGGATGAGGGTGTTGCTGGCCAGGCAACATTTATTCAGGCACCGTCCCTAAAAGTCCAGAGGGCAATTAACAGTAACCGCATTGCTGTGGATGCGAAGTCACATGAAGGCCAGACTAGTTAAGTATAACAGTTTCCTTCCCCAAAGGACCAGATGAGTTTTTTCCTGACACTGACGATGGATTCATGGTCATCATTAGACTTTTACTCCCAGATACTTACTAAACTCAAATTCCACCAGCTGCTGTGGGACAGGATTCGAACCCAAGTCCCCAGAACATTCCCTAGTTCACGGGATTAACAATCCAACGATAGTACAACTAGGCCATTGCCTCCCCTAAGGGCTTCTGGCCTTTTTTCATAGGAGAAAGGAGAAGGAGGTTGTGGAGCAAAAGGATTTAAAGAGGAATTCATGAAACTAACCAAAATTACACCCTAAACCAGTTTGTGAGGGTTCAATTCTAGAGATTTAGGTCTGGATAGCCAGAGAAACTTTCCTGCCCTGCTACTGAAACAGGAAGTGTGCATACATATGTCAAACAAGTGAAGAAACATGGATTGGCTTTGATCCCTCAATCTTTTTCCCTGTCTGGGACAAAAGCTTATGTTCTTCCCAACGCAAAGTTCCAAATCTCTCCAAATAACAGGTAGTTAAATTTCTCTTTGAGCAGTAAGGAGCCAATTCTGAGGCATTCTTGCATGAAACAAACATCAATTTTATTTGATATAAAGCCCATAGGGACAGGCTAGTTTCAGTGTTTTTTTTTGGATAAAATGTTTTTTTTAAAATCAGATTGGTTGCCGTTGTCTAATTCGGATTGAAACTTGGCCACTTCCAGTCAGGTGATACCTCTGGCCATTTTAATTCAATGCTTTGGTTCCTTTATTTAAGGCCACTTAAAATCTGTCCCTGCTAACCCCATTTCCCCCATTGGGATCTTCCAAACAGGCCCCATCAATACATGGCTTACGCCCCATGACCTCTTTTAGGTCAGTTTTACCCATAATCCCATCAGTAGTCACTGCTTGAACAGTCAATCAGATTGTCCAGCAGCTCTCTCGACAGGACCTTTAAATCATTAACAAAAACAGAGATTGCTGGGGAAACATATCAGCTCTAGCAGCATCTGCAAGAAGAAAGCAAAGTTAACATTTTGAGTTCAGTGACGCTTTATCAACAGTTCTACAGAAAATCGCAATTTCTGTTTGCATTTCAGATCTGCAGCAACTGCAGTTCTTTGTTTTACTTCAAACTGTTAAACATGCTCTTTTTCATAAAATGGGCCATGAGGCAGCTGGCTTTAGGGTGGATGGTTGCCCTGACAACAGCAAGAAAATGGCACCCAGCTTTCCTGGTGAGCCTCTGGGGGTGCCGATAGTTGGAGGTGCATGCAGTCACTTCCCCTGCAGCATGGCCTGAGATGTTGGTGCCTGGAATCTGGAATCTGGAGGAGCAAGTAGAGAACTGGAATCACCAGGTAACCCCTTGGATATTCACACCAGGAATTTGCTGGTTTCTATCTGGCAGGAGATACGGTTGGAAACTGTATAGAAATGAACTGAGATGGAATAATAATAATAGAGACGTTAATGCAAGCACGTCAGCCTCTCAATTCTCAGTGGTGACAGTCTTGTCTTGACTTTCAGCACTTGTTTATAAAATTAGATTTTGTGCACTCAACATTGGGGATCACCTTACTGCCTGATCTCATACAACATTCCCAACTTTCTTGCTAATGCTAATCATGTCCAATTGCTAGGAAGATTTTGGCCAATGTTACAATGTGCTGTTGTACTTCAATGTGAATAAATAAGGCCTCTTTTCCACTTAATTGGGCTGATTGGCATCGAGGACACACCTAACCTTTCCAAGTTGCTTAACCAAATCAAGCCAATTACAAGTCCTTTAACATTAAATTGTGTTTCCAAGCTGCGGAAACCTGACCAAGGCACAATGAGAAAACTATATATGAAACAGTTAAACTCTCTGATTCATGTTAGAACAGGTGAATCTGAAGTGTTAAGCCACATAATTCAGGGCAGGATTTAAAAACAAAATAAGTCTCTGAGTTGAGTAGAAATTGTTGACTCCAATATTAAGGAGGGCATGCTACTTCTGTGCGGTGATGGTTAACCTTTCTGCCTGTTTGCCCATGCATAATAGAAAGGAGTGTTGAGTATTATTAATATAATATGAACTGTAAACATTTTATTGCTTTTGAAGAGCACTGGTACAATAGGGAAGTATTTTTACTTCCCAAACAAGGTGAAAACAAATTGGCTTCAATTTTAGAAAATTGATTTGCAACTCATCCAAGAGTAATCGTGATTTCAAAATTGTCCTAACGTTGACATTGATGTAATAAGTTCACAAGTGCTCAGCCTCGTGAATAATACTATTCAAATATATATTTTCTTGGGCTAGTAAATATACAGAGGAACCTCTTCCCAAGTACTGCTCCAAAGCTTTTAACACTTTTCACCACCTTCCCGCTCTAAGTCAGTCACAGCATTGTACAGAGAATTATCACGAAACTGGGAATTCCCATTCAATTCAGCAGCATCAATAGTAAGATTGCATTCAAATAGGATTTTAGGGAAAGCATGCTGCTAATGGTTTCAGTATCTGCACTTGCCCTCACCCCCCAAATAAGGTGTCAAACTTATCTCAGCTGGAAATGTCAACTAAAATATATTTCAGAAAATAACATGAACTCAGTCTGCTCCTGCAGCTAACAACAGGGTCCTGTATTACAGTGTCCTTTCCCTCAGGAGTTTTCAAACCAGCAACACCATCACAAGGCCGAATATAAGTTATATATAAGCTATTAATATAATTATACTATATTATGTTATCGCAGAAATAACTTCATTTTATACTTCAGCAATACCAGCTCTCAGAACGTGAACTAAAGAATCACCAAATACTATTATTTAGATCTGAACTCACGAGGATGAGTCCACAACTCTCTTATGAATGTTCATGAATATTTATTGCAGGAACAAATTATAAAGTTCTATAATAAAAATGAACACTTTAGTATAGAATGCCAAATTAGGTTGTAATATAACTACTGCAATGATTAAAATCATGTTAAAAAACAGTTGTTACATTCAATCAAATAGATTTAAAGAAATCTATACTCACAACACAGTATAATTGCTTCATGTTGTTTCCATCTCAATCTTTAAGATGAGTTTGAGTGGTAAATGTGATCCTGTTGTGTTTGAACATGGCCATTGCTTTGTCTCTGTTTTTAATATATGCATGTCGCTTTATAACGTGTCTCTGTGGAAGAAAGGGACAGGCTGCACACCCAGAAAATTATATCTTACCAATGTTTGAATTTTTATCATTCGAAATGGTTTTTCTGTCTAGATTCTGTTAAAGGTGTTTGGCTAGCTTCTCATATCCCTCAAAGTTCCAAGTTTTTTTTTCCTGTATGCTGTATCTCCTAATCAAATGCTGACTAAAAAACATTTCACTTAAAACAAGTTTTATTAACTTGAATAAAACCTTACATTTTTCGTTAATTTAATCAACTGCTTTAGAGTGCAGGATCGATGTATATCTTAGGAGCACAAAGCAAGGATAGATAAAAGAAACAGAACTTTTAGTGCAGTTTATGAAGCTGGAAGCTGTGAGGAAAACTGTGTTAACTTGGGAGAGGGAAACAATGAGGCTGTCAATGTAAAAGGTGGAGCAAGGAGGGTACAAATATTGATTATAGTGAGAAAGGGAGTGGAAAGATCACCTAAGGAGAAAAGAAATAACTTGCTCATTAACTGAGCAAAGACAGAGATAGAAGAACATAACATTAACAGGGAAAGGCAAGTGAATTTCAGGTTAAATAGGTCTCAGCCATTGTTCAGTGGTAGTAAGCCTACCACAGTGTCTGAAGCACATGGAGTTAAATATTCCAAACGATTTTGAGTACTCAATTTGACTCTCACTGCTGCACTGAGGGAGTGGGACACTCGTGCAATTGTTGCCTTTCAGATAAAATGTTAAACCAAGTTTCTCTGCATCACTGAAAAGTATAATTAATCGTTAATCTCATGGCCATTGCCATCTTTTCTAAGATTGCGAGGCTGAACGCACATTTTGTCCTGAGAAGTTCCTTCACTATTATGACCGGAAGACAGCATCAACTACTTGTTGGTAAGTTGCAGAATTTTTAGTCTGACTGTTGCCATTCTACATATTTATGATGCTTTTCATAGCTGTTCTAATTTTCGAAAGCGTAAAGAGCACAGTGCAGTGGTTGTGAGTTACTTTTTGCTCACTTCAATTCTTCTTTTAAAAAGAAGTTGCTCCCAGAAATGTGTAAGCAAGATGTTGCCCTTTGACAACTTTATGACTGAGAGCTTGGACAGAGTAAACGCAACGGAGAGCGCCGTGCTGGAAGACGGAAGAGGAAGAGGAAAAAGGTTACTCAGCAGGAGACACCTCTACCCAGGATACTCAATGAGATTTTTACTTAGCTCAGTCTCTGTGAAAACAATGTTTGAGATGTTGGCACTTCAGCAAAGAGAGTGACAGATTGAAACCTTCCAACAGCTGCAATCACAATGAAAACCTCGCAGCAGGAAACAACAATGGAAATGGCAGTGGCTGGGAAATTTTATCGATTACTATTGGCGCTTGTGATATTGCCAACAACTCACAATTTGTTGACACAAAGGAGAAGTGACTGAGGGTCTCTATTGAAAGAGGGATAACCTAATTTTGCTCCATCTTACCAGAGTCACTGGTAAGTATCTGGACTGACCATGGAAGTTTAAGTTTTGAAATGTTTGCAGGTTTGTTCAGAGCAAATTGACAACGGTGGCACACATTTTTGTTTGCAAGTGCAACAGGTAAATTCTGTCATGTTTTGGAACTGAAATGAATTCCCTCCGTTCAAAGTGCATTTGACAAGTGATCATAGACCATGAAGAAGGGTCACTGACTCCACTTTCTCTTCAGTAGTTACACCAACAATTTGTGTTTGTGTTTCTGATTTCCGGCATCCACAATTTTTTGTTTATTTTTCATACAGGTCAGTGTCTGTTTTCCAGATAGTAGCATGATGCTTTCCTGCGGTCGCAGTCCGCAATGCCAAGTTCTCACTGGAAGCTGCTATCCTTCTCTGGTCTGGCCAACATGTGACCCACAGAAATGTGGCTGACTGTTAATTACGGTCAGTATTATTAGGGATGGGCAATAAAATACTGGCTTAGCCAGTGATGCCCACATCCCGTGAATTAAGTAAAAAGAACTGCATTTCAGCCACTAGTTATCATCTGGCAGGGAAGCCTAAAACCAAATGAGACCAGGGAACAGGTAATGTGCCATATGCTAGTTAAGGGAGAAAAACTGGATGTTTATATATAATTTAGAATTGCTACAGTGCAGAGGCTGTTTGGATCTACAATGACCCTCTGAAGAGTATCCCACTCAAATCCAACCAGCCTTCCCATTCTATCCCTGTATCCCCACATTTCCCATTCCACCTAACCTGCACATCCCTGGGCATTATGAGGCAATTTAGCTTGGCCAATCCACCTAACATGCATGTGTTTAGACAGTGAGAAGAAACTGAATCACCTGGAGGAAACCCAAGCGGATATGGGGAGACTGTGCGGACTCCACACAGACAATCGCCTAAGGCTGGGAGCAAACCCAAGTCCTTGGTGCTGTGAGGCTGCAGTGCTAACCAATGAGCCACCGTGCTGCTGTAACTGTTAGGTTTATGTATGAGAACAAGTATTCAGCCAGGTGAATTTTGTGATGCATGAACAGAAATAAAATTCTAACCAGAAAAGTACTATATGTCTAGACTCCATTTAACCAATCTCTGGTGTTTAACAATGATAGCAAAAGATTTTTAGTTCTTTGAGAGTCAAAAGTTCAAAGCCAAACATTATTCTAAAGCAAGAGTGATTTATTGAAAACTTTGCAGAGGTGTCTGAATCAAAATCAGAAGGGTCATTACACGATCGCCAACGCCATTTTCTGAATGTAAATTTTAATGACCTGTAAAAGAATGAATTAACCATCTGTACTAGTATTACATTTAAACTAGAGAGGAAACAATGCATGATCTTGAGACTTTCATTGCCATATGTAAGGGTAGAAGTGAAATCTTTCTTCAGAACCTGAGCCTACTGATATAAAAATGAGCACGGATGGTGTTGCACCTTTGCTCTGCACCACTCTGTGTGTTTCATGCAGAGGTTTTTGATGGGTTGCCTCTTATCTCCCAGCAACCACCTATATATGGTTCAACCATGGTAGGAGGTGAGTTCACAAGTATGGACAAGTGATGGCTTCTCCCAGGGCATCTGAAGTGGACCTCCAAAGTTGGCATCATTGTAATTTGGGCATTTGCAAACCTTTAGCTTCTCAGTCGACAAACTCTGCAGGTTGCCAATTGGTTGCTCTCCAAGCAATATGCTTGTAGTCAATAGCATCCTACAGCTGGGAAAAGCCAGTGATGGTGGACAAGACTACCACATGGACTGTGCGACTCACCTCATCACTGGGGAGCGATATTGATATGATTCTCAACTAAGTTACAAGTGCTTAAATTAGATGCCAGGCTTAAAACAAGCATGCTGGTCAGTTTTTTTTTAAGTTGACCAGTTGTTCTTGCATGAAACATAAGTGTGCAATGCTGCAGATTTGTCTTCAACTTATTAGATTAGATTCCCTATAGTTTGGAAACAAGCTCTTCTGCCCAACAAGTCCACACCACCCCTTGAAGCATCCCACCCAGACCCATACCCGTATAACCCACACACCCCTGAACACTATGGGCAATTTAGCATGGCTGATCCACCTCGCCTGCACATCTTTAGACAGTGGGAGGAAACCGGAGCAAACCCACACAGACACGGGGAGAATGTGCAAACTCCACGCAGACAGTTGCCTGAGGCTGGAATTGAACCCAGGTCCCTGGCGCTGTGAGGCTGCAGTGCTAACCACTGAGCCACCGTGCCACTCTCTGACTTTGTTCTTCCATTTGGAAGGTTTGCATATAACTTTATGCACAAAAGAAATTAAAATAATCAGGACAAACATATTTACATATAATGGCAATTTGTAAGATTTCAAAACACAAGGTAAAACAAAATCCCATCCATTCAGCTCAACTCAATCATTAATACCACAAAGAATTCAATTCTCCATCACATCTATAGGTTTGAATTAACAAGATGTAGATCTGGATGAACACAGCAGGCCAGGCAGCATCAGAAGAGCCGGAGGGCTGACGTTTTGGGTCTGGACCCTTTCTCAGAAATGGGGGAGGGGAAGGGTACTCTGAAATAAATAGAGATGGGCTGGGGGGAAAGGTGATGATGGAAGGTGGATAAAGGAGTGGAGAGAAGACGGATATGTCAAGGAGGCGGGGAAGGAGCCAGCAAATTTGAGTGCAGACAGAGAGTTGGGATGGGGTTTTGTCAGGTGAGGGAAGACGGACAGGTCAAGTAGGCGGGGGTGACGCTGGTAGGTAGGAGGTTGGGTTGGGGATTGATCAGTGAGGTGGAAGGAGCAGATAGATGGGAGAAAAGACAGATTGGTCACGGAGACGGGAACGAGCCGGGCTCGTTTTGGAATGAGACAATAGACAATAGAGAATAGACAATAAACAATAGGTGCAGGACTAGGCCATTCGGCCCTTCAAGCCAGCACCACCAGGAAGGGAATGAGGAGATTATGAAGCTTGTGAAGTCCACATTGAGACCATTGGGCTGCAGGGTTCCCAAGCGAAATATGAGGTGCTGTTCCTACAGCCTTCAGGTGACATTACTTGGAGGCCACTTTGTGGAACGCCTACGCTCAGTTTGTGACGAACAACTGCACCTCCCAGTCGCAAACCAATTCAACTTCCCCTCCCACTCCTTGGACGACATGTCCGACCTGGGCCTCCTCCAGGGCCACAGCGATGTCACCTGAAGGCTGTAGGAACAGCACCTCATATATAGGGCTTGTTAAGCTTCAACTTCAAAATCTCCCTTCCCCCTACCACATCCCAAAACCAGCCCAGCTTATTACAGCCTCCCTAACCTGTCATTCCTCCCACCAATCCCCTCCTCCCACCTCAATCCCCACTCCCATCTCCTACCTACTAGCCTCATCCTGCTCCCTTGACCAATCCATCCTCCCTGGACTGACCTATCCCCTCCCTAACTCTCCACCTACACACACCTTTACTGGCTCCATCCCTGCCTCTTTGACCTGTCTGTCTCCTCTCCACTTATCTTCACCTCTATCCATTTTCTATCCACCTCCTGCGCTCTCCCTGTTTATTTCAGAACCCCCTTCCCCTCCCCCATTTCTGAAGAAGGGCCTAGGCTCAAAATGTCAGTTTTCCTGCTCCTCTGATGCTTCTTGGCCTGCTGTGTTCATCCAGCTCTACACCTTGTCATCTCTAATTCCTTACAATGTTTACTCTCTGATTGTAAAACTCACAATGCAACAAAACTCAAATTAATGCTTCATGTGGGCTCCAGTCATCTGCTTTCTAACTCATACTGATTTAGACTCATGGGTCCAGAAATACTGATAAGTTAATCATTCAATCCATTTGTAACACATACCAAAATTCATGTCACCACTTCAATATCCAAATACAAAAATAAACAAATATATTCAGCTATGATCTGGAGAAGATGGCATCAGCAATATCCTGAATGTACTTGCATGTCAAGTATTTTCAATACCACACAAAATCCTAGTTGCTCCTTGAAATGAGCTGCAAACAGAAAAATTCAGGGAAGCTGAAACTTTGATGACCCATTCCTTCTGTGTGCAAGTGCTGCTCCCCCAGATGAGACAGTTAGGTACTGTGCAGGATATTATTAAAGCATACTTCAGAGAATTGAAGGAAGTGACAGAGAGGCCTGTCGATCTTGTATCTCATCATTCCCCCTTGCCTCCCGGGGAGAAGCTTCACCTGCTATTTCTGCCTCTGATGTGGCATCTGCTGGAGGATGTGGTTCTTGCTGGACTTGCTGAAAAGTTTTCAACTTTGTGTTTGTATGAGTAGCTTGCAACAAAAAAAATCACAACTTCATTTTGATTAACTATTGATAATTTCTACAAAAGAAGGTTACTAGATATATCCTTTGGAAAATAACGTAGTCATTTAGTTGAAACAATTTCGGGACATTCTATAGAATTCTACAGTGTGGAAACAGGGCATTTGGCCTGCTCAGTCCACACCAATCCTCTGAAGGGGATCCCACCCTTTCCACAATTTAGCATGGCTAATCCACCCAGCCTGCATTGTCTTTAGATTGTGGGTGGAAATCAGAGCACTCAAAGGAAAGCCGCACTGACACAGGGCGAATGTGCAAACTTCACACAGACAGTCAGCTGAGGGTGGAATAGAACCCAGGTCCGAAGTGCTGTGAGGCAGCAGAGCCACAGTGTTGTCATTACATTTATTCCATATGTGGTTGACACATGTTGCACGTGTGACATCAACAAAGCACAATGTCATAGAGTGATGTGCTTACCCCCTTTATTGTTCAATTCTGCCCAGTGTGAATTAAAATGCAATACAGCTCACAGAGGTTGTCAGTCTGTAACAGAGCACTGTACACCTTGTGCGTTAGAAAGTATTGTAAAGTCCACAGAAGCTAGAAACCCCCAAGTAATTGCAGACAAAGTGGTTGTTAAGAAAGCAAGCTAAGAGCCATGAGAAGCATCCTTAGCAAACACAAGAGATATGTCTGCCCCTGTGTACAAAGCGACGTGTCCAAAGTGGCAAAGTTGCAGGTGTTCCTAAGCTTCAAGGTAAATTGTTGAAGTGCTGAAGTGGTTCAAGGGCAAGTGTGTTGATAAGGGAAGCTCGGTGGTTTGCCATTGACAACTTGCATGCATGACGAGTAGAAGGTGAGAGTGACCATGGAACATGTGGTTGTGCTGAAGACACAGTTGGATGATGGTCAGGGCAAGCGACTGTCAAGCTTA
The DNA here is from genome assembly GCF_030684315.1 of Stegostoma tigrinum. Classification (NCBI taxonomy): domain Eukaryota; kingdom Metazoa; phylum Chordata; class Chondrichthyes; order Orectolobiformes; family Stegostomatidae; genus Stegostoma; species Stegostoma tigrinum. The sequence continues at coordinate 124,099,176 of NC_081357.1, forward strand.
CAGGCACTCGTTCTGAATTATATGTTGGGAATTCCTGCTTTCCAGGAAAGGAGGGGAGAATTGGAAGTGTTGTATAAATAAAGTACATTTGGTTATTACTGATCTGTAAATATGTGGAATTATGGAAGTTGCTGCTTAACTTGCAAGATTCTTTAATTGCCACTTAAAGCTTAAACAGAAAATCAGAAAATAAATTCTCACATTGAGATTCTGCTAGTTTCATTCTCATATAATTTCTCATCTTTCTCACCATTGTCCAGGACATTCCCAGAATTCCTGCCCTCCATAAATCTATTCAAAGTCACCATGTAGGAGTAATTTTGTGAACTCAAGTCAATGTGGAGTCTACCAATATTACATCACACGTGTCTGTAAAGTATATAATTCTTTGATAATTGTTCTTTTCCCACAATGATTTCACCACCGCTTCCCTAACATGTTCTGCAATCTTTGGTAAGGAGAACCTAGTTCATCAACAGTCCTGCAATCGCAAAATAGCTAGCTGTTAAAAATTAAATCAGCACAATCAATGTGCCTGCAAGTAAAGCCTTACGGTGATCTACTTTTGAAAGCATATATATTATTTTCTAGATACCATGATTGTGATTGACAATCCTACTCTGTGTTCAAAGGTTCATCAAAGCAGATTCTAATGCAACATCTACTAGATCTGCAGTGCATTAACTTCAATATCTGTACAGGAATTGTTTGTATTTAGAATTATGCAAAAGAAATTATCTTAAGAAGCAAAGTTGTGCAGATTGAGACCAGGGAATTACAATGAATTGAATAAGATGTCTTGAAGGGACTAAGAAGCACTGATTGTGAGTCTGCCAAGCAATTATAAATCCTGGATCTGAATGAGCTAGCTATAAATGCAGACAACCATTGAGAAAAATAAGCATCAATATCTTCTAGGAGCCAAGGTAATAAAGCAAGAAAAAAAAAGCAATTTCCAGTCCAAATGATTAAACGCAAACGCTAGTGATCAAAACTCTCATCAAATGTTTTCCTCCATTCTCCTTTTCTTCATTTTTATTAACGAATGTCATATTATTAATTTCCCACTTAACAGCTGGCTGAACTAAAGCATTGTACCAGATGGCAACATTATGATTTCCTTTATTTGAACAGCATGATTTTTGCCTCCCAGCCATAACCATATGGTGGACTATATTGATTACTTACATTTTTGCAGTTAATCACATGGAAATACACGATCCTAAAATTAGCCATTATTATAATATGATAATTAAAGGCCCCATTATTAATGAATATTCATTGCTTTCCAGGAATAAACCAAGTGGTCAAGAGCGCATAGCTGCTTTGGGATAAATTTTACTAAACGTCTTGACTTCAGGGCCATTTTTAAGTCTTGCAGCCAAAATGACTGAGAAATGGGAGCTCCAGGGCTCTCCACCATCACAAACCCATTCCTGCTGACCAATTGTCCGTGGGAAATTTGAAGGCAGGAAGACACCAGGATTTAGTCTGCCACACTCATCCTTCATGTTACCACAACCTCTTCCCCACCTCTACCCTCCTTCCCCGTCTCAAGCTCATCACCACTGAATTAGTGAAACTTGTTTCTGCCCTTATTAAGAAACTAATAAAGGGAACGATCCTGGGATAGAAATTAGTCTACCTTCAAAAGCAATGCAATCTCAGGGCGAGAATTGATCCTTAACCATCTCTTGAATAAATGGAGGAGACGCTGGTGTGGTGAGCATCACTACAGGAAACCTGCCCAACAGAGGATATTAATGCAGGATTGTGCAGCTTGTACTTTCCTTTCCCACAAGGAAATCTTAAAACATAAATGTTTGTGGCTTCCTTAAATCTCCATCTTTGCTGATATTTGATGGCATCCACCCCTCCCAACCACACTAACATAGGTGGCAAATATACAGAATTTGCAGACTGTTTCTCTGGATGTTGCAGAGAGCAATGAATCTGTCACCGATGTACCACAACTCTTTAACAACTCATCTGTGAGGAAATGCTCGAGTGCTAAGCAGATATGTTCCTAGTTTCAGAACATGCAGCAGCAAAAGGCATGGTCCCTCATTATGTTTGTGACTGCCTAGGAGCCGTCTCTGCTCTGAAATGAGAAGGTGATGGCCTAGTGGTATTATTGCTGGTCTGTTAGGCCACAGACCCAGATCATGTTCTGGGGGCCTTCGTTCAAATCCTGCTACAGCAGATGGTGCAACCTAAATTCAATTTCTAAAAATCTGGAAATAAGAGTTTAATAATGACCATGAATCAATTGTCAGAAAATTAAACACCTGGTTCACTAATGTCCTTTAGGGAAGGTCATGCCAGCCTTACCTGGTCTGGACGACATATGAATCCAGGCCCACAGCAAGTGGTTAACTCAAAATTGCCTGATGGGCATTAAATGTTGCCTAAACAGTGATGCCCTCATCCATGAATGAATAAAAAACAAAATTCTGAGCTTATTGCAACGGTAGTAGATTCGCCAACTTTAGGTACATTTAAGTCGTCATTGGATAAGCATATGGATGTACATGGAATAGTGTAGGTTAGATGGGCTTGAGATCTGTATGACAGGTCGGCACAACATCGAGGGCCGAAGGGCCTGTACCGTGCTGTAATGTTCTTTGTCCTATGTTCTATGTTCTATTATTTAAACTTTTCTACATTAGTTAATAAATACAACATGAGGTGTTTAGTTCACCTCACCAGTGAGAGACAGCAGGAGCTGGGTTTATTGTCTCATTCAAAAGTCGATGCAAGAAGTCAGTCTTACCATGGAGATCTGTGCGAGATTTTGAGGCATCATAGTTTTGATGCTAAAGGTGGGCTACTCAACCTCTCTCCAATGGTGCAAAGTGCCTCTGGAAATGCTACCATTTTCTTCTGCTGTCCTAGAGTTGTCCTTCTTGCAAATGATCCACAATGTTGAGTGTATGCTTCCAGCTGGGCACAGCTTGGAGTATCCTTTGCCCCATGACAAGGAGTGCTCAATGTTGTCCCTCAAATCCAACATTTTGTTAGAAATCATTTGGTTGACTGATCTCTAACTTTGTCATCAAGTATCTGAGAAATGCCATCTTTCCATCATCATTGGCCTTATGCATCCCTACACTGATGATCATCATCATCCTCAGGAATGTGGGTAGATATTACCAAAGGAAAAGCACTATCTTTCTACATCTTCTTGGAGGTCCTCACTCTCTTTTCTTGCAACGTGAAGCTAGAATTTAATGTTCTCCCTGGGTCTGGGCTGGGAGGTAAGGGAAAGTTTGAATATTTTGATGGAAAGCTGTGGCGGGAGACCCCATCACCTTGATGACTTGATAAGTCTGTAAGACATTGGATGTAGGTCGTACATCCCATTATAATTGTTCTATCATTCAATGAGATCTTGGCTGATTTGATAACCCTCAACTCTACATTATTTCCTTTACTCCACAACCTTGAGTCCATCTCTGAGTTAAAAATCTGTCTATTTCAATATACTTAACAACCCAGCTTTGACAGCCCTCTGCAGTAAAAAAAAATCCACAGTTCAGGCCCTTCTCATCTTAATCTAAATGTATAATTCCTTATTCTGAGATGATGCCCTCTCAGACATAGAGACACATGATGCTACAGCAAAGGAGTAAGTCATTGTAACTTCAGCTATGTTGAGTGTCAAGACAGTAAGGACGGTCTTCCCTTGAATAGAATTAGAATTAGAATTAGGTTTTGTTGTCACGTGTATTCAAGGACAAAAATATAGGAGCACAATGAAAAGTGTACAGTGTCACCATTCTTGTCTCTAACTTGGGTGCTAAAATAAGTTAGGTACAAAAATAGAGAAATAAGGAAGAAAAGCTAAATGTTCTACATTACTGGTCTTCATAGTATAAGTTAGGAAAACAAAGAAATAAAGTTAAAAGATAGACATTTACAGTCTTTCTATAGCCTGATGATAAGATTGGTAAGGCTCATGAGTTAATGGTCTGGATTAAAACATGGAAGCACAATATTGTTGCTATCACTGAAACATGGTTGAGGGAAGAGCTGGACTGGTAGCCCACCATTCTGGGGTATAAGGTCTTCAGGTGACTTAGAGGAGGATGTAAAGAGGGTGGTGGTATAGCTCTATTAATTAAGGAGTCAAGAAATTATATGTTGAGGTCCTCAGCTGAGGCTTTGTAGGTAAAACGTTGGAATTTGAAGGGAACAAATACTTTATTGACAGTGTATTATAGGCCACCAAAGAGTCAGCCGAATATGGAGGAGCAAACATACAACAGTTCACAAAGGTGTTTAAGTGTATAATTATATGAGAGGATTACAACTTTCCCAACATAAAGTGGGATAGTCATGCTATCGAAGGTTTAATGGGGGTGGATTTCTTGAAATGTATCCAGGGGAGCTTTCTGGTATCAATACTTAGAAGGTCCAACAAGGGACAATGCAGTGCTGGAACTGGATCTGGGGAAAGAAGCTGGACATGTGGACATTGTCCAACAAGGGACAATGCAGTGCTGGAACTGGATCTGGGGAAAGAAACTGGACATGTGGCTGTAGGGGAATATTTAGGCCGTAATAACCATGACATGATAAGGTTCAAGTTTGTTCTGGGCAAGGATAACGATAGCCTGCAAAAGATGGCAGATTATATTAAAATAAATCAGGATCTGGCCAGAGCAGACTGTGAACAGTTCCTTACAGGTAAGTCTACAATGAACCAATGGGGACGTTCAAAAAGGAACTGGGGACATTACAAATCAAACATATCCCCTTTAGAGGGTAATGTAAGAGCAATAAGTACAGAGAACCCTGGGTGTCTAGTCATAGATTTTTTAAAACCAATTTGTTTTTTTGCTAACTTGATTGAGGTCTTTGGTGAAGCAACTCAAATGGAAAATAAGTAATGAGAGTAGGGCATTGCTTGTATGGACTTCCCAAAGATGTTTGTCAAATTATCACATCATAGATGTGGAAGCAGTCACAAAGTTTGTGAGATTAAAGGGATAGCAACAGCTTGGATTTTACAAAGCTGAGACCAATAGTGAGTGGTTATTTGATTGGTGGGAATTGGGATATTAAGATGATATAAGACATGAGATAGTGACAGCTGGCATTGATCGTTAAAGCTTTGACAAATTTGATAGAAAAGTGTAATGTGATTTATTTTAGTAAGAACGGTGTGGAGAGGTAACATAAGTAAGCAACACTATTTGCTAGGGGTTTCTGAAACACTAGGGTAGAATTTTCTTGGTCTCATCGATTTGGGCCTGGAGGAGACGCCAGAAGCAGGACGGGAAAACAATTCATTGGGTCAGTTGTCTAACACTCTCCCACCTCTAAATAGCATTCCCCGAAGTGGCAGCTAAAGGTAGCCAATAAGGCCATTAGTATTTGACAGGGATGTCCCTGACACTGGCAGGTGCTGACTGTTGAACTATTAAGTCATTTCTCCTCTAAACCCCACCACCCCAGTCCCTGGGTAATAGCTGCAAGGAGTTCACACTCTACAATCATATAAATCTTGGTAAACTCAGTGTTCGGTGAAAGGGAAGAATCCCTACAGTGCAAAAGGAGGCTGTTCAGCCCATGGGGTCAGGTCCAGCCCTCTGAAGAGCAGCTCAGCCAATCCTAGCCCTGTGACCCCATATTTACTACAACTATTCCACCTAGCCTGCACATCTTCAAACACTACAGACAATTTCATGTGGCCAGTGTACCTAAGGCCCCTTGGACTGTAGGAGGAAGCCCAGGCAGACACACGGAAAACATACAGACTCCATACAGAATGTAACCAAAGGCTGGAATTGAACCCAGGTCCATTGCTAACCACTGAGTCACTGTGCTGCCCAATGGCTGCAGCTTTTGTCAGTTTAAAAGATCAGTAATGTCATGAATTATTCACAGAAAGGCTCTATTTTCAGATATCTTTGTGCCTTATCTGCATTAGTAGCATTGACCTCACTCTCTCCCTGGGTTATTTTGAGTCATCTGTTTGGGCCTTAAACCTTGGACGGTGCATGTCAAGGAAGCCCTTTTATTGGCCACTTCCATAATGGGACGCAGCCTCTGAGGTGTGCACATTTTGAGCTGATGCTATATGTACATAAGTGTTTGAGGTTAGCAGAACAAGTTGACAAGGCTGTTATAAAGGCTTAAGTGATTCTAGAAATGTCACCAATCAAGGAATGGGCCTCAGTGGGAGTATTGTGTTTATTTCTGGACATCACACCTTAGGAAGGAAGTCAAGGCTTTGTAGAGAGAGCATAATAAATTTACTCAAATAATACTGGAGATGAAAATGTTCATTACAGGTAGATAGATTAGCAAAGCTTTCAAGTAGTGAATGCTAAAGAAACATCTAGAAGAGGTGCTCCAAATCTTACATTATTTTTACAGAATAAGGAAGGTGTAACTGTTTCCAGCTTCAGTGACTACAGGATGCCAATTAAAGAGAGTCAGTAATAAAATTGGAAGTAACATGAGGAGAAGATATATTACATCATGATTCATTATGATCTGGAATGGAGTGACTGAGAAAGCAATAGATTGTAGAATAACTTTCAGGAAAGAATTGGATAACTATCTGAAAATGAAATTTTGCAAGCTGAGACAAATATCAGAGAACTCAGATCAATTTAATAGCTTGTTCAAAGAGCTGACACAAACACAATGTGCCTCCAATATCATTCTATAGTCATATGTTTCCATGGTTTTAAAAGCTGAACATGCTCAATTGTGAAGTAGATCTCACACACTGTTTTCTGAAGGAAGAGACTCAGTAGTTACATCTTGGACTTGCAAATACATATTCCAAGTAATTTGCATTGCAAAATCTAAAATATTAACTGGGATATTATCAAACACGATTGGACAGCAAAGATTTCTGAATACTGATTTTCCCTTTAGGAAAAGTTAATTCTCAAGAGAATGTAACAAAAGTAAATATCCACATCAAAATAGGGACAACAGACATCTTGTTTCGTTGATCTTGGATATAACTAAAAAAAATGAAGATGTTTTGAGTTGCTAATCAGGCATTTAACTATTCATTCATCACAATCATAATTCAAATGAACAAACAGCTAATTCAATGATGACAGAAAAAGGCCCATTTTTGCATTACAGTCTTTCAAACGGCTACCTAACTGTGATAATATCTATGCCCATCCATCATCTTGCAATCCAATAAATTTTAATAGCAGTGATAAGGATGCCTGTCATTTAAATTACAGCTATTTTAAGAGCTACTTTATCATACACAAGCTATAAATTAATTATAATTACTACTTTTCTCAGAATTTCAAACAGCTTATATATTTGTCACCTCCCTCACATAAGCACAGTTTTTGCCAGGAATTGTGATTAGTTTAGGTAGCAGGTGCATTACACACGCAAAGCTTGTCTAACAGGCTGACTTTTCTCATTATGTTCTCGTCTATTGTTGTTAAATTGATGTAACAAAAATGGCAATGAGTATCAGTATCTGACAATATTGTTAAAACGACAATGCCCTCAAACATGTTCATGCTTCAGAACAAAGGTAGATTTGCTCAGCCAAGTTTGATTTCAGTTAAATTCATCAGCCCCAATGTATATTTGTACAACATTTTGTAACATTCTTTGTTTAGCTATCCAATGAGCTGCATTTCAAATTGCTTCTGTGATGACAATTACCTGACTGTTTACAAAATATGCAAACAATTTAAGACTTATGATCTGTTGAAGCAAGCAGCCACCTGACAGACAATGGAATTGTCACAAGATACTAGAGTTAATAGACTGCAGAAAGAATTATCGTCCCTTTTAGTGCCTTTCTGCATCCTCCATAAAAAAGGGAACACTTGACATGTTGTATGCTGTAATCAGTGATTGGGATCAAAATCTACACGGTGGCTCAGTGGTTAGCACCGCAGCCTCACAGTGCCAGGGACCTAGGTTCGATCGCGGCCTTGGGTAACTGTCTGTGTGGAGTTTGCACATTCTCCCTGTGTCTGCGTGGGTTTCCTCCGGGTGCTCCGGTTTCCTCCCACAGTCCAAAGGTGTGCAGGCTAGGTGGATTGGCCATGCTAAATTGCCCGTAGTGTCCAGGGGTGTGTGGGATATGGGGGGATGGGTCTGGGTGGGATGCTCCAACGGGTGGTGTGGACTTGTTGGGCCGAGCGGCCTGTTTCCACACTCTAGGGAATCTAATCTGCAGGAAGGATGAATTGAAAGAAAAATTCTCTTAGCCAACCATACAATCACAGAATCCAGCAATATGGAATTACAATAATTGTCTGTGCCCTCTCCTTAATAGGTCAGTGCAAATTGATCTCATACCTTTCTTTTTTCTCCAAGCCTTGCAAATTATTTCTCTTCAAATACATTCTATTGTTCATTGAAAGTTCCAATTGAATCTGATTCCAACGTTTATTGAGGTAATGTGTTACAGATCTTTGTTTGCCTTTGGTAAAAACATTTGATTGCATTTCCCATGTAACCCTTCTGCCAATGATTTTAAGTCTGTAATTTTTGGTTCTGGACCTGCTCTGAGGGGGCACCAGGTTTTAAAACATTTGTTCTATCAAAATCTCTCATAATGTTGAAGACTTCAATAAGGTCACATCAACAAGGAGAGAAACCCAACTCTTCACATATCAATGTCCCTCATCTCTTAATAATCTTTTGAAAGTTCCTCTGTACACTGTCTTTAAGTATAGTCCTCAAGTTTGTACTCAATCTTCCTGTTGAGTCTAATTGATAAGAATCCAATGTGACCTCCTTGTTTTGTATTGAAGGTGCTAGTTACAAAGCCAAGTGCTCTACATATTTTAATCAAAGGTTTATGAATTTGCACCGCCAGTTCCTTCTCCTTCTGATTCTCTGAAAATATATTACCATTTGGGCATTATTGTCTCTAAGTTAAGTTCTGGCTTCAAGTTCCACACCAAGAATTGAACACAAAATCTTTTGGTCCTGAAAGATTGATGCACTCTTGAAGGTATTATCTTTCTAATGATGCCTGTGGCTACCCCAGTCTGTTGAGATGGATATCAAAAATCTCGTGGGTATTACTTTAGAGATGTGAAATGGAGTTATCTTCACTCTCCCAACCAATAATTATCTTTCAGTCAACATCACAAAGACAGACTGTCTGGATATTAACATTACTGCTTGTGGGGGTTTGTTATGTGCTAGTTGACTGCTAACATCCTGATGTCAACACTGACTCATATCCAGCTAATCCATTGATTTTTTTTAAAGAGTTTACTAACATGGTAGACTCAAGAGGATCTAACATCATAAACCTGAACTTCCAGAAGGATTTTGATAAGGTTCCACATCAAGATCATTAACAATAATGGAAATGCTTGTCTTGGATCGGAAAAACCATGGTGACAGTAGTTAGAAGATGGAAACAGTCTGTGGACTAAAGGAGAGGTTCTCTAATTTACGCGTAAGTAGTTTTTTTTTACCAAAAATCTTTAACATAGGTTGTATATGGAAAGCAGTTTGTATAACTGAGTTTTAAGATGGCTCTAGTTGTAAGAGGCTCAGTAGGCTGTGTGTGGATGAGTATTGAAAACTATAACAGTACAAAACAAGTCACATGAATAGACAAAAGTCAGACAGATGATATTCAATATGGGAAAATATAGTCTTACAAGCAATAGATAGAATGTTCTTAACAGTAAGAGGCCATGATCTGTTGATCAATGATTGGGGTTACATTTGTATTAACCACTGAAAGCTAGTACACAGGCCCCAAAAAATCAAAAGTTAAAGAAATGTTTGGTAGAGAAAGATTTTAAAAAATACAGTTTTGGCTGGATGCCTCTGGGGTACTATATTCAATTTTGGGCATTGAATGAAAGGAAATGTATTTTGACCTTGAAGGGAGTATAGCACAAATTCATCAGAAAGATACTTGTGCTTAAAGAGTTCAATTATTTAGAAACATTGCATAAAGTTGACTTTTTTAACATTGACTTTTAAGCCTCAAGCTTAAAGTTTTAGTTCCAAAACATCAGTATTGATGCAACTTTGAAGTAGACTGCTCAACATTTCTCATGGGCAGAGAAAAGGAAAGAGAGACTTAAATGTTTCTTAAAATAGGTAAGTCAAAGTTTTTCATCTTACCCTTATCAGGATTATGATGCATGAAAAAGACTTAAAGTCTTGCCTCCTTTTAGCAATGTTTAAGCTCTGCTTTACCAAATAATTAAAGTACAATTTGCATTTACATAGTAACTTTTGAAGATTAGCAAGTATCCTGAAACTTTACAAGAGTAGGAAAGATTTGCAAAGCAGCAAACTCTCCCAAATAGCAATGTGACAAAGGCCAGTTATTCATTGAGGGTCAAACAAGGACCGATATATGTATTAATTATAATGGGAACTGCAGATGCTGGAGAATCCAAGATAACAAAGTATGGAGCTGGATGAGCACAGCAGGCCAAAAAGCTTTTGTGCTTCTGAGATGCTGCTTGGCCCGATATATGTATTGACTGTGGGGATAAGTATTGGTCAGGAGACTGATGGAAGTGTGGTAGGAACCTCATGGCAGGATAGATAGGACCTCAGTTTTAGAATTTCATCCATAACACAGTACTCCCACTAAAGTGGCACACCCTCAGTATTATGGGACTGGAGTCCACAATATTCTCACTCAGAAATTTAGCTACTGAGACGCAGCTAAACAAAACAGAATGGTACAATTCAGTTTTCAAAATTTACTCCACCACAACTTTCTTGTCTTACTTCATTTTATAAATACAAATGTAGCCTGAGATCCTCATATCTGTCTAGATGAATGTACCTAAACTGTACATATGCTGAATAAAGTGCTGTATTCTGATTTGAAGGCTTTAATATTAACTCCAAATGATGAATAGATGCTGAATGACTTAGAATCTTTTGACTCAGAAATGCTTCATAGTGTTCAAATCTGTTCTTCCCCTAGACCTTGAAATTGTGGAGCGTCTTATATACCCTTCTTTTTTTCTCCATACAATCTTCAACCTTGTGAACCTCAAGCTGGCAATGTCTAATTGTTACCTTCTGAGTTTTTCAATTTGACCGTTCCAAGTTTGGTATCATCCTACCTGACGACACAATGCTTGTTGGATGATTAAATGAGTTGTGATCCTGATTGTTATTCTTGCTTCCTAGATCAGGAACGTCAAAGCCAATAGCAAAACCCCTGATGCCAGTTCAGCTGCAACTAGATATATTACACAAATTGGGATAACCTTGGCATTTCAGATCCATGCTAGGCAGTGAAATTACAACTCTAGCTATCTGAGCAACCTTCTAGTGACATGTTTAACAAGGACAGAAACAAAATTCCCTTGGCATGTACATCCACCCAATTACTCATACACATCAAAAATCCATACAATGCTGCTTGTAAGGGCTTTCCAATTATTCAATTTACAAGTTTCACTGTGTAAAGTAATATAGTCTGATACATTCATTGATGTGATCTCTATTGTTCTACAGTCACAATTCATAGCACACAGATCCAAGTGGATTATTTTGATGAAAATGTGAAGGCGTGTGGTATTGTGCTAATAAGATGTACTTGCTAGAAAGTCTGATTTCAGAATGAAGTGTGGGGTATTTGATCATGATTTAAACTTTCCTAGTGTCACCAACAAAAAATACCTACTATTGAAGATGTGCAGTGTTCTGGTGAAATATCGATAGAATGTTGGCAAAGTTTTGACAAATTACCCCAGAAAGTCTCTGATAAACCTCAGCTATCCTTCTTAAGACCATAGCTGTAAGTGGGGAGTGGAAGGCGAGCATGACTTTTATTGAATTCAAATTCTCCAGCAGTTTATCATTTCATCCTGTTCTGTTGATTAGAAGACAGCAGTAATTTAAACTTAGCCACCAAAATGACTTACAACTTCTTAAAGGAACACTAATTTGCACTTTAAGTGACAATCAGCTGCTGGATTTATTGGGGGAAGCTTTGATTTTTAAGCAATTTTCGAAGATGGCATCATGAACTAAAAGCATTTTAAACCAGCTTTGCAGGTTGCACACGCTTCAAGTAATGTATATAGCCACAGAAAATCACAACTAATACACTTTACATTCTGTTCACAAAAGTTTCTTTTCTCACAAAGAGTTTTCACAAACTTCAGAGGTTTTTATTTTAACTGACCAGCTGATCTACCACGAAAATATCTGCAATTATGATTGACTATTCAATGACACAAAACAGGTCCGTTCGCATTTAGTAATGCTTCAATATTGGAATTTCTTGATGGGATAAATTTCTATGTCAGGAGTGAATGTTTGGCTAATGGCATCACAGTTGTGAACTCCTGAATTCAAATGGTCCCCCTGCTCCCCACCATTATATGAGTCAACTGCGCTTTTTCTTGTCATATCTTCCAGCCCTACACAAAATATACATGACATTTCACTTCCATGAACATTTGTTTACAAGTCATGAAAGCAGGAATGGACCCTGCTGTCCATATAGCATGAGGAATATACTACAGAGCAATTTCTATGATTCTGTGCTTTATATTTCCCTAAATGTTCTGATCCCAGCTGATGTATTGCAGGGTAAGTCAGATCTCAGACTCAAATCTGGATAGTAATAGATCATTTTCCTTTCTTCACTATGGTAGCATATCTTTGAAATGTTAACAGTCAATGCTGCAGATTTATTTCAAATAAAAGAACAGAATTTTGCCACACAAAAGAAATGAAGATAAAATAGAACAAAGTAAGCTATTGGTGTACGATAAACTATGAAAGATTTCAAACAACATGTTCGAAAAAAATCCTCCCTCTACCAGCGTCAGTAATGAAGTAACAAAGGGAGTCTTCCATTTCCTATTACATCCATTAGTTTGACTTAACCATTTCATTTAATTTACAGAAACAAGCATTTGATAACCCCTTCCTTGGTTACTCACATAACTAAGCTTAAACTTTCTTAGTTTCAAATAACTCATTTAGTTTTCTGACAAAATACTGTGGTCTGTAATTTTCAAACTAAAACTTTAAGATTAAGCTGATCTATTTCCTAACTGTATGGAACTAATTAGTTTCTCCAGGAAAAACTGTTCTTGTATTTAAACCCAGCTGTGAATGAAAACAAATGCTTTACATTCTTTGCAAAAGAAAATCTTGATGACTGTAAACCAAATACCATTCATTATTTGTTGCCTCTGATTAAAGTACTCTCACAACACAAGCAAATTCACTTTCTCGCTGCAGGAGTGCCCCAATCACCTGCTCTCTGACACATGCTAGCTGAGAATCATAGCTCCTGATGAACTGATAAGTTAGTTTTTAAACTCTCGTATGCACATAGACAAAGATCCACATGCCACTAGTTCAAAATTCAAACTCTAATAGAAATTATGTCTATCAATAAATCATACACTTGACATTATCATAAGGCCATAAGACATAGGAACAGAAGTAGACCATTCAGCCCATTGAGTCTGCTCCATCATTCAATGACTACAAGATTAAAATAATTAGTAATGGGAGTAGGCCATTCAGCCCCACAAGCCTGCTCTATTACTCAATAAAATTATGGCCAATCTGACATTCCTCATGTTCACTTTCCTGTCCTTTTCTCAGAACCCTGGATTTCCTTACTGATCAAAAATCTATATATCTTAGATTTAAATATACATAAGGACTCTTCCACCACAGGTGTCTATGGCCAGGAATTCTAAAGACTCACATCCTTCTGAGAGAAGAAATTCCTCCACATCTCAGTCTTAAAATGTTGTCCCTTAATTCTGAGACTATGCCCTCTACTCTTCGAATACCCCGTAAGGCACAACATCCTCTCAGTATTTGCCTTGTAAATCCCCCTAAGAATCCAATATGTTTCAGTGAGACCACCACTCATTCCTATAATCTCCAGTGAGTAGACTCCCAAAATGTTTAAACTTTGCTCATACAAGGGATCATCCTAGTGAATCTTCTCTGAGCTGCCTTCAATGAAGTTAAATCTTTCCTGAATGAAGTAACCAAAGTTGCCTACTGTAGTCCAGATGTGGTGACCCAACTCTTTGTGCAGTGATAATGGGAACTGCAGATGATGGAGAATCCAAGATAATAAAATGTGAGGCTGGATGAACACAGCAAGACCAGCAGCATCTCAGGAGCACAAAAGCTGACGTTTCGGGCCTAGCCCCTTCATCAGAGAGGGGGATGGGGTGAGGGTTCTGGAATAAATAGAGAGAGAGGAGGAGGTGGACCGAAGATGGAGAGAAAAGAAAATAGGTGGAGAGGAGAGTATAGGTGGGGAGGTAGGGAGGGGATAGGTCAGTCCAGGGAAGACGGACAGGTCAAGGAGGTGGGATGAGGTTAGTAGGTAGGAAATGGGGGTGCGGCTTGGGGTGGGAGGAAGAGATGGGTGAGAGGAAGAACAGGTTAGGGAGGCAGAGACAGGCTGGACTGGTTTTGGGATGCAGTGGGTGGAGGGGAAGTGCAGTTGTCTTATATTCCTTCTCTCACATTCCAAACCCCTTGAAATTGGGGTCAACATTCTATCAGCCTTCCTGATTATTTATGCACCTGTATGTTTTCTGTGTTTTGTGCATGTGTACCCTTACGTCCCTTTGTGTTGCAGTTTTCTGCAGTTTTTCAACATTTAAATAATAATTCGTTCTTTCTTTCTCCCTTCCAAAACAAAGTGCTTCACATTTTCTCACATAATGCACCATTTGCCAACTTTTTTCTCACTTATTTAATCTATCCATAGAGTCGTAGAGTCTACAGCACGGAAATAGACCCTTTGGTCCAACTAGTACACACTGACCATGTTCCCAAACCATGCTAGTCCCACTTGCTTGCTTTTGGCTCATATCCCTCTGAACCTTTCCTATTTGTGGTATTTATCCTAATTTAGTTTAAACATTGTAACTGGAGAGAAATAGCACAAAATCTGTAGCTTAACATAGTAACTTGTAAATGACAATTGATTCACAAATATACATTTCTACCTTTTTATTCCTACTCAGAGAAGGAATTTATAGACTAATTTTCATTTTTACAACTTACAGTATTTAGTTATTGAAAGTTTGATGTGTGTGGGACCATGTGGCTGTATACAAAGTGTTTTTATACACCACAAAAGTTATGATTTATCTCATCTCCCTCACACAGGAAGATATCATAAAGCACATTGAATTGTGAGGGATAATGAAGGAAGCAGGGAGAAAAGGGAAAAGATGAGAAAGAATATAGAGGGCAAGGTGGTTCTGAAATCCATGTAGAATTCAAAAAGGGAGAGACAGAGAAAGTGGTTAGCCATTATGCAGATTATGAAACTTAGTGCAACAAAGCCTGCTTCAGCAGAAAAGGGAAAGAATGTAGAATGACTTGAAGTTGAGAACACGGTTTCTGAAATCAATGCTTTAACACACATTGATTCTCGGAAAGGATGGGCCTGTTGACACTCTGCAGATGAAGTAGCTTGAATCATTAATGATTTGTGGAGGTCAAGGCAAAGAATGTCAGGTAGGAGAGATTTATAGCAGTTAATCTAAATTGGAGATGATCACAGCCATGTCATGACTCACTGGGGCAGTGCTCAGGAAATCAAACACTGTTACTCCCAGACCTGCACAAAAGTTAAAGTATTTAAAAAGTAGGTAAAATCCTCATTTACCTGCCTTTTATTGGCTGAAAACATAGGTCAGGTTTTAGAACTTGGCAAAAGCTGCTATTTACTGCAAATAAATACATCCCAGCTACACGTCAAATGATTCACTGGTTCCTGATCATACAACCTGCTGAGATGATTCTGATAATTCTTGTGTTGGTCAGAATTCTGCTTCTGAGCCATCCTTTTCTAGAAGTTCCACTGGTTTCCTAGATGCACAAGGTGTCTAGTTCACTTGTAAAAGGACTTATACATTAAATCTCACAGCTTACAGCAGCGCTGGGGAGGTGATGGCCTAGTGGTATTATCACTGGGATGTTAATCCAGAGATCCAAATAACATTCTGGGGACCAGGGTTCGAATCCAATTGCGGCACACAGTAGAATTTGAATTCAATAAATATCTGCATTTAATAGTCTAATGATGACAGTGTGTCAAAAGTCAGGAAAAACCCATCTGGTTCTCTTATGCCCTTCAGGGAAGAAAACCGCTATCCTTACCCAGTCTGGCCTACATGTGACTCCAGACCCACAGCAATGTGGTTGACACTTAACTGCCCCCTGGGCAACTGGGTTGGGCAATAAGTGCTGCCTAGCCAGTGATGACCATCATCCCATGAATGAATAAAGGAATAAAAAAACAGCTGAACACAAGGAAGATTGCTTCCTTCAGCTTAAGGATGCTTTTTCTGGTGAATAGAGAGAGTTTGTAAACTGCTGGCTGTCTGAAGTCTTCTTACTATCTTGTTCACAACTCAAAGCTGATCAGCTACTGACAATCACATCATTACTGGCAGGCAGAAGACCATCATCATTCGTGTAAGGACTAGTGACCAGTCACTAATGTGCTACCAACCGAAGCTCCATTTGTGTACAGCTCTTCAATTCTAGTTCGTCTTTAAATGTTTCCCATTGCTGCTTAAACCAGCAGCTGTGCACATACCACAGTAAACTTCTTATTATCAGGCACCTATGGGACCAGGAGTGTGCTAATTGATCAAATATTCTGGATAATCAAGAGGTCTATGTGATAAGTGTAAAAACACACACTAAGTAACAGAAACATAAAACAAGCGGTTTTCACATTGCTGTTATACTTTGTTTACAGCACAGGTAACTTAAATGATAATGCTTCCTTGCCTTAAATAAAACTTACCAATGTAAAGTCTTCTCATTCACACGCTCAACTGACTACTTGGACATGTAGAGAAGTTGACTTCAAATTGAATTGATATTTTGTGTGGCCACTCAATTGAACGACAAGTACATTTATGTTGAAGTTGATAACATTTATAAAGAAACTATAATGCTTGGACACCATAATACAGTAAACTCTGCAGTATTTCAAGTACTTTTTTTCTGGTTTTTCAAGAGTGCCAGTATATTAAGGAGCTGGCTAAAACAAAGTTTACTGTATTCACAATGATTATCAGATTACTTGTTTCCAAAAGTGTGCCATGATCCTAGCATTCCTTAGGTTTAAAGCAGCTTTTTTTCTCATTTCTGTCCAAGATGTTTATAAAAGAACTGAAAAATAAAAAAGATGAGGATTTTACACATATTTCTTTCACGGTGTTAGAGGAAGGGACAAGAGCAGACAGGGGCAATGCTGTGAAGGTGCAAAAAAGTGTACTTGTTAAGAATCCAATTATGAAGGAAATTCAAGTTGGGGTCACTGCAATTACGTTTTGCACCTTATGACGTAGTGAGAAGTCATAGACTGACTCTTGACCATATCATATTCACATTTACTGGCCTACAATTTTCCAATAATGAGTGGCTCTTAGTTTCTCAGCCCATCTGTCAGTGCCAAATACTCAAATCCTTCACTGGCCTCACTCTGCCCTTCCTTTTTTCAAAAATTAATTCATGGAATGTGGACATCTCTAGCTGGGTTACTGTTTGTTGCCCATCCCTAATTACCCTAAAGAAGTTGGCGGTGAGCTGCCTTCTTGAAACATTGCAGTGCCTTATCCTGTCTTGGCGTGGTGGTGGCCCACTGTACATTCTCTTTCTCTGCAGGTTCTGCCCTCCTACCAAATGATAAAAGCTTAAAATGACCAACTATCTCACCCTGGACCATCCTCATTCTTGCTATTCCCTTTCCCAGAGTGTAAAGCTCTACCAATACTTGCTCCCTGACATTCTTCCAACTCTTGCTTGAGCCAGCCCCAAAATGAAGTGTTTTAAGAAACAACAGAACCTCAAAGGGGTTACACAGGTTGTTCTTGCATGTTCAAAATTGTATATTTTGTTAATTTTTACTCCGGAGAAGACACGTTGAGAATTAAATTGATGAAAAATGTTGGCTCTTTCAACTGCAGTGCTACTTTTTTGACATTTGTGCACTTGAGGTCCATTATGTACAGTAACTCACACTTGTCTGTATTAACTTCTAATAGTCCATCCACTTACATATTTAATCCAGCTCACTTTTTTTTTAATTTCAAAGCCATCTCCGTGGATTTACTCAAACATTTTGCATTGTTGAGAATTCTGACAAGTTGACACTAAGCCACTGAACGAAGGTTGTTGTTGCAAAATCAGAAACAACAAGTGCCAAAAATATCAATCTTTGCTGCTGTCCATTCAGCAGGGGTCCTCCCTTACCTAATTAACCCTCAATCTCATGTTTCTGATGTGCCACTCAGGGGTATCGCATTAAGGCAGCCCTGTAGGGGAATCTGGATCTGTTCAGCCGTACAGCTGAGGTGAGTATGCACTGAAGGGTTACGAGAGAAAGAAAACAAACTTATATTTCTTCAAAGGCCAAAATGTAGAAATAACTTTTACCACTAAGCATTCCTGAATTCTTAGAAATATCTTCCTTAAACATAATGACCAGAGGATTCTTCATTGTACTGTCCCATGTGAATGTACAAAGTATTTAATCAATTGAACCTTTATTTTTCTGAATAGAAATTTCGTACTGGTGGATAAAATGCTTTTCCAAAATCTTACAAAACCTTCTGCATTTTTCAATCTGGTTCTTATTCATTTACATCTTGCTTACACCAGAAGCTAAGTAACTTGAAAGTTTAAAGTTTGTAGCCAAATATAATATCAGTTCTAACTCTGCATTTCACAGTTCAACAACAATTTCAGTTCCGTTATACATGCAGGTGGGTTTTCTACCTTTTTGTGAAATGTAATCTTTAGCATTCATATTTTACCAGAGTAATAATTTGGAGGTTTCATATCCCCTTGATTCATCTGGTCCCATATTTCAATTTATCGTGTTTAGCACTGTAATAGATATCTATAATGTTTATTGAGTACCTAAAACATCTATAGAATTGATTTTTTTTTCACAGAAGCCAACAAGTTTATCCTGAACACTTAAATCCTTTGATGTGTTAAGCAATACCCAGACCAGAAACAAAAATGCAAAGACAGAGAGGGAGAACTATAGAAGTTAAAAAAAGGACAATTCAAACTCAAGAGGCAGATTTTCAAAGAACTGGGTAGCCAAGTGCAGCGAAGTTAGTTTCAATTGTAAAAAAAACAGAGTAGCTTGGCACTGTAACTGAACATGAGACCTAAGCACAGGAGTAGCCACATTAGCCTTAGATAGCTCAGTTACGATCTGTTTTCAATGTTCTCAACTATTGATCAGTTTCAATTTTCAGAGACAGATAATTCCAAAGATTCACAACCCTCTGAATAAAGTGACTTCTCAAGTGACTGTCTTATATCACTGGGCCCAAAATCTTAAAACTACCTGCCTAACAACACAATCAAAGCACAGTTAAATAATCCCCAATTTCTCAGGACAACTAGGGTTGGGTAAGTGAATATTAATTTCTGTAACAATATACTGAATCAAAACTCTCCACATATGACCTAATGAGAGCAAAGATTAAATTTTGATTTACACAACAAAGAAACTATCTGCAAACCAAGCATACACACAACCAAACTCTCCTTTATCCCTTCTTTATTAAAGATAGCTATCCAACAACAGGAAACACCTAAAGTATTGAAATAAATTGAGCTTAAGCATGTGCCACTCAATAATGACCAAACTGGCTTGCAGCCTGTTTCATTGACTCAAACAGCATGGAAACAGACCCTTTGGTCCAACTAGTCCATGCCAAACATAATCTCAAACTAAACTAGTCCTAGATGAAAAGGAAAAAGAAAATCTATGGAGCCAACAGTTTCAAAAACACTTAAAGCAGTTTTCAGTTTCACTACAACTAAAAAAGCACCTCAGAAAACATTCCGACATGTGTAAACTAATGTGGATGCTGGAAATCTAAAATATAAATGGCCACTACTGGAAACGAGCAGTAGATCTGGCAGCACCTATTAGGAGGAAAAATAGAGCTAATTTTTCAGACTGATGAAGTGTTAACTCTGCCTTTCTCTTCAAATTGTGTCAGGATGTTGAATATTTCCAGTATTTTCTGTCATTACTCTCAAAGCATTAAGCATATTTAAACTTGATTTTTTTATGAATGCAAACATGCAACTAACTGGTAATTTATTCTAACATTTATTTCATTATTGTGAAGATCAGTACTACCAGATGCAAGTCCATAGGAGTTCAAAATATTTATTTCATGCTCAATGGAATGTTCAAACTGAACTACTTAAAAGTGTTTGAGAGATAATAAGAACTGCAGATGCTGGAGAATCCAAAATAACAAGGTGTGGAGCTGGATTAACACAGCAGGCCAAGCAGCATTTTAGTAGCAGGAAAGCTGATGTTTTGGGCCTAGACGCTGCATCAGCAAAGGGGGAGGGGAAGAGGGTTCTGAAATAAATAGGGAAGGGGGGGAGGCAGATCGAAAATAGATAGAGGATAAGATAGGTGGAGAGGCAAGAGGGCTGCAGTGGGAGAGAGACCCCCTGGGGTTTGTCCGGAGGGAGGAGGGTAACTTCTTCAGATTAGGCATCCTTGGAAGAAGCTTCACAGCGAGGTTAAAATTGTATCAGAGATAACAGGAACTGCAGGTGCTGGAGAATCCGAGATAATAAAGTGTGGAGCTGGATGATCACAGCAGGCCAAGCAGCATCTTAGGAGCAGGAAAGCTGACATTTCGGGCCTAGACCCTTCTTTTTTCTAGTGAGGTAGATTTTTATTACATCTGTAGTACAGCCATTAAGACAAAAAAGACACACCTTTCCTCTTTCAAAGCACATTCAAGCATTTTACACCTTCGAGCCAAATCTTTCTTCAGGTTCTCCTGGCCTTTTCTCACTCCTTGTAAGAGTGAAATCTATGCTCACAACTCAACTCTGTAAATTGTTTGTATCTCACTCTTTCCACTTAGTTTACATGTATTCATGATTAAACTGACAGTCTTCACCTCCATATTCCAGCCTTTTCCCTGTAGCCCTTAATTACCCGAATGATTAGAAATTTGCCTATATCAGCATTGAATACACTCAACAACCCAGTCTCCATTGCACTCTCTGATAAAGATTCTCCAGATTCACTATCCTCTGAGACAGAACTAAAATCCTTTTTATCTCTGTTTTATTGCTGATTCCACACCCCCCAGAGAAAAATCAAAGTGTATATTTAAATGCCATTTTCATCAACCATCAAAAATTGCCTTACTGTTACTTCTACAGCACATTGACATTAAACGTGCAATGAGCCACACAGATTTTAAATAAGCCTGTATATATCAGAAAACTCAATTCACATGTGCTCTTGACAAAGTGTACGCTGTAACATTTTGTTCTTAAGGCATATAAATGATTTTCTAGTTATGCATTTGGAGAATTAAATTCCACTGAAACAACTGAAAATTAAGTTTTTCCAAAGAAAAAATTCAAAGGATTACAATCTGTATCAATAGTAGTTCCTTCCACATTATTGGGGATGTATAGTTCAAAATGATGTAGACCCAACACCAGGCTCAATGTCTTTTTCACAACCACCAAATATTGTGATTGACATGTGGTCAAATTTCTTTGAAAAATAACTGACAGGCTATTTGAACGGAATGTAATCATTTTGAAGTGGAACAGCATCCCCCACACACTCCCACCCCCACCCCCACCCCCCACCAGTGTCTCATCATTTGGTGCAGATTTCAAGTTATCAGAAAAACTCTGTCATTCTTGCATGTCACTTTTTTTTTGCATTTCTTCAACAAATTTGTTAAAGGAGACATGAAAACACTGAAGTTCAGAACAAATGTCTGATAAAATTCACATATTCCAAAAAATTTGCAAAATTATTGTTCCCTCCTAGGCATGGAAAATTCAAACTTGTCCCTGCTTTCACTTCTTCAAGTACTATTTGGTCTTGTTTCACAGTGTGGCCCAAATAATTCATTTCTGTTTTGGCAAAATTTGGCTTTTTTAGTCAATCAAACAGTTCAGTCAAATAATACAAATACTCTGCCTAGGACTGGCCAGAATTAACCTGATCATCAAAGTAAACTATACAGTGCCCCAATGATTTTATTGGTTCATCATTGGAATATCACTGGCATATTTCTCGTTCCAAGACGGATGACTTTGTATTAGCACATTCCATCTGGTGTTACAAAAGACAATATTTCTTTGGTTCTATTGATCACAAGAATTACCAATGTCCTTTTTGCAACTGAATCATATGTATCCAAATCATTAAATGCAGTCCTGAAATCATGGATTGGGATATAGATTTGCTTTTGTTACTACATTGCTTTTTCAATTATTCGTATTATTAAGGGAGAGATGTTTGCTTCCCACCTCTCTCCTGTAGTGCAATAAATGAAGCACATAAAAATATTGCAGACACGTTTAGCATGAACTCTGCCGTTGGTATGATTAGAAAGTTTGGAAAGTCATTGTTGTCAGTGCCACCTGGCACAGCGCCATCATGGTGAACGTAGACTCAGAAATAAAAAGGGAGCTAAACACTGGACAGTCTTACCTCACTTTAATCCTAAATCTGAACAGTGCAGAAAGAGGCCATTTGGCACATCGAGTCTGCACTGATCCTCTGAAGAGCATTTCTCTCAGACCCACCTGCACTGTATATGGGGTTTTTGCCGTGGCTAAACCTGGAAAAACTAACCTGCAGATCCCTGAGCCTTATAGGGCAACTTAAGCTGGCCAATTGATCTAATCTACACATCGTTGGACTTAAAACAGAGCACCATGAATAAACCAATGCAGCACAGGCAGAATGTGCAAATGCCACACAGGCGGTCTCCCAAAGCTGGAATCAAATTCATTCCCTAGCACTATGAGTCAGGGGTGCTAACCACTGAGCCACTCTGCCCCCTTTTCTTTCTTTTTCTTTCCTTTTCACTTAAAATTTGCTGTTGACTTCTATCTTACTTCTTACTATTTTACACATTGCTTTCCCTTTAGAAAATGCAGGCTTGTAGCTAACAACAGCGTACACATCAAAAAAATGTCAGACACATTTTTCTTTTAACTTATACATTTATTCAAAAATAAGAAATGGAAGAATCAGTTGACATCTGGACACTGGTCAGGCCTTTTTTTTTGTAGAGAAACCAATTTTTTCTCTGTATGTTTTATATACTTAGCTTGTGGACAGTGTTCTTATATGGGATTTAATACTTTTAACCATCTGTTATTTTAATGAAAGCTGTCCAGTGCCTGCTGTAAACTACCTTTTCTTCAAAAAGAGAGACAGGTAAAGCACCCGCTCTGCTTTAGCAGAGATCTGTATCCTTTAGACTCGGGTGTAGAAGTTTAATTCTGATTGTAGCTCTTTAGTTTGGCAAGCAGCTCAGAACTTGGACAGTTTGTTACTTGACTGTTAGGAAAATAACTATTTCACAATTACAACACTGTCACTTACTAGCTATCAAGTCTGGTTTTTAGTGCCCAGTTGATGCCACCATTATGTTCCTTATGGTTTTCTATGTCTTAGTCCTTATATCATATACCAGATATAGCTGGGTTTTGGTGAGACCGGTGTCTTGGAGTTTATTTACAATAGCAGTTATTGACACAGCTGCAATATCACAGACATACACACAGTCTGAGTTATGTCTCTAATTTTTACTCTATACTGCCCCACTTAACCGATTGACTGAAGGCACCAGACTGATTCCATGACATAATGGGAATGACTGAAGGTGAGGTAAGTCCTTTTGTACTAGAACATCTACATTGAATGGAATTAATCCTCTGGTTGCCTGATTAAATAATGTAGTACTCTATTCCAAGAATCTGGTCCTAGAAATGAGGCAGGCCATGTAGACAATGGGAAAGTGCGAGAGAATTTAGAAAGTAGTGATCATAATATAAGGTTCAATGTTAAGTAAAAAAAATTTTAAAAATGTCAGTTGTAAGATCCCAGGCAGGTCAAGGACAGATTTAATGGATCTAAAAGTTGAACTGGAGCAGGTTGATAGGAAAAAGGTTTTGGTGGGTAAAGCATTGGATAAAAAAAAGGTAGAATTTTGGAAAGAGAAGTGAATGGGATACAAGTTGTTAGGGTAGATTTAAACACGTAAAACAATGGGATGGGTTAACTATTGGACCTAGTTTTGGAAGTGCCAGAGAGGGCAAATGAGGGAAAATTGGAAATTCAAAGGACAAAGTTGGGAAAGGCTTGATTTTTGACAGTGAACAAAGAAATAGCCAAATTCCAATGGACAAGAAAGAGACAACAGCAGAATTAAATTGTAGGTATGTAAATGTACAGAATATCATGAGTAGAATTGGGGAAACGGAAGGAGAAGTTACTTGAGAGGGTTATGACATTGCAGTTTTGACAGAAACATGGTGCCAGACAGAACAGGATTGGATAATTAACACCCTAGGCTATAAGGTTTTTAGCCAAAATAGGGTGGGTAAAAGGGGAGGAAGTGTGGCAGTCTTTGCCAAAGATGGTATCATTGTCCTTGAACAAGATACATTTCCTGAATTAAAATCGTTGTGGTTGGATGTGAGAGACAGGAAGGGAGCAGTGGCTTTGTTGGGTACACATTATACATTTCCAAATAGTGGGAGGGAGCAGAAAAGAGCATTTGTAGACAGATTATGGAAAATTGTTGGATAGTCAAGGATGTGACAACTGATGAGTTGAATTACCCTAGAATAGACTGGGGAAAATTTAGAGAGTGGAGAGAGGAATGGGAGAAGTTCATGTAATGTGCGCAGAAGAACTTTTTGGAACAGCACATTTACAGTCCAGAGCAAGAAAATAATCCTGGAAGAACTGCAGATACTGAAAATCAGAAACAAAAACAGAAATTTCTGAAAATTCTGATAATTTTCATAACGTCCAATCATAGAGAGAGCAGAGGTAATGTGTCAGGTCCAGTGACCCTTCTTCAGCTCTGTGTACAATATATACACTTCGCGAAAAATAGAGAAAAAACAGTCAACATGGGAAGGTCATGTCTGACAAACTTAATTGTGTTCTTTGATGAGGTGACACGGGCAG
The DNA here is from genome assembly GCF_030684315.1 of Stegostoma tigrinum. NCBI lineage: Eukaryota > Metazoa > Chordata > Chondrichthyes > Orectolobiformes > Stegostomatidae > Stegostoma > Stegostoma tigrinum. The sequence continues at coordinate 124,124,176 of NC_081357.1, forward strand.
TAGATAAGTGTAGCACCGTGGATGTCATATTCTTGGACTTTCAGAAAGCTTTTGTTGCAGATTGGTTAGCAAATTTGAAATGTTTGTGATTGAATGGTCCTGAGCAGCACGGGTTAGGAGTTGACTAAAAAGTAGTAAACGGAGGATAGATATGGACGGGCATTTCTCATATTGGAGGCAAGGGAAGTTTCCCGGGGATTGCTATTGGGGCCCTTGCTTTTTCTGATTTAAGTAAATGATTTAGAGATGGGTGTTGATTTATAGATTTTGCCAATAAATCTATAAATTGGCAGATGATACAATACTTGGGAGAATAATGAATTATGAGGATGATACTGAGGGACCTTTGGGGGACATTTATAATTTGGCAAAGTTGACAGATGCCTGGTAGATGAATTTCAATGCAGAGAAACGTGATGTAATGCATTTTGATAGAAAATGAAATGGAGAACTAATACAGGCTCAATCGTACAACTATAACAGGGGAGTACAGGAGTAGAGGGACCTCTGTATTCAAGTGCATAATTCTCTGACGGTGGCCAAGCAAGTTGAAGCAGTTGTTAAGAAGCCTTATAAGATCCTTGGGTTTATTAATTGAAACATAGAGTATAAAATCAAGGAAGTGATGCTACACCTCTACAAATCATTGTTCAGACCACGTTTGGAGTATTGTGTTCAGTTCTGGGCAGCTTATTTAAGGATGGATGTTCAAGCCCCGGAGAGAGCGCAATGGAGATTTACTAGAATAAGTCAGGAAAAGATGGATTTTAGACACAAGGAAAGGTTAGAGAAATTGGGCTTATTCTCCTAGGAACAGAGAAGATTAAGAAGTGACCTTATTAACTGAGTTCAAAGCTACGGACAATTTTGACTGGGTAAAAGGATATTCTGTTTCCGCTAGTTGGTACAACAGTAACTTGTAGTCACGATTTCCAGGTTGTCAGCAAGAGAGTTAGGAATGTGATAAGGGGAAACGTCTTCACCCAGAGAACTGAGAGCATTTGGAATGTGTTGCCTTGGAGAGTGGTGGAGGTGGATAGCACATGAGGTTTCAAAAGAGAGATGGATATATATTTGAAAGTGATGAACTTCGTGGCCTATAGAGATAGGGCTGGAGAGTGGAACTAGCTGGGTGGCTCTTTCAGGAACTAGGTACAGCCATGATGGTTGAATGGCCTCCTATGCCATAGAATTCTCTGATTCTATGACGCCTCATTTGTTAGTACAGGTAGTTCTCCTATAATGCAAAATATGTGCTCTTGTGTGACTTCGCGCTATTGAAAATCGCCTTAGAAAATCGTGTTATAGGGAAATCGCTGTAGAAAATCCCTAGAACCTGTGAAGCAGAAAGTTCATGATATCCGGTGTCCACCATGCATCAATCACGTTACAGCCAAGCCAGAGTAACAAAATATACATTATAGCAGATCTACCTGTAACTTTCCTTCCATACATTATTGGTACCATTTTTTAAAAAATCACATCTAGCAACAGAAGAGTTTTAACGATGGATGGTGTTTTTCTACTTCTTACTGAGTCATAGGGAACAACACAGAGTGCCTCAAGTACTCTGGCACATCTAGCATTGTGTGTTTTCTTTTTGATAACCTTCAGCTGTCCTTTCAGTTGAAAGAGCTCAGATTTGAAAACAAAATATTGTGATTTATCTTTGAAGGCAGGCCGTTTGTTCTCAAGGTGACATTTTAGATTGCTTGGTTGCATGCTATCATGAATAAGAGCTTCAATACAAAAGTAAAATGTCATCAAACATTCACGTCAGAAGCAGTCAATGTAAAATCCCAGTTCTAAGAAAGGGCGTGTTGTATTTCCCAACGTTTCCTCTGTGCTCAATGGATCTTCCTGTGGGATTGAAAACAACTTCACATTTCAAAAACATTCCATTCTTTCAAAATTATCCAACCTTAAACTTTATGAATGTGTCCATAGAGTGCCAACAATTTTTTTTTGCTTTGTGGTTTTTTTAACCAAGGTGACTTTGCAAAGTCAACTCTGAAGAATTAATATTTCCAGTAAATTTGAACAGGAATATGTTACTTTGTCAGACAGAAAGGTGACAAAAATGTGATTTCTCCAGCAACATTTGTCCAGGACTAATATTAAACCACATTCCTGGCCCAGTTAATGTTTAATATTCAATTGGAAGTATTTTATGAGGATGGTTTGAACAAGTCCCATACTGAAAGAATTTTATGGTTATTATTGGAACTCATTATTACTGAGCCTCCTCTGATCTGGTCTCATTTTACCAGACATTGTTTTACAGGAAAAGCAGCAAAGGCAATATTTAAAATTAGAAATAATAATTTCTGCAACCCAGCCCTGATACATTTCTTGTGCTTCCATTTTTGAAACAGACAAGAACCATCTGAATTAGATCCCAAGTTATGGGTACACACTCCCACTCCTAACAATTCTGCGATACCTTGTTCTTTACAATGTAGATACATCACAATTAGATTTCAAACAACGAATGCCAACATTGAATAATATACCCTCATTCAAAAATATTGCAGAATATTGGATTAAAAATAAAATTTTCCAAGCATATTAAGTTCTATTGTGAAGTGGAATCAATATAACAAGTAACACTGGCCTAATTTTACTTTATAAATAATGTATCTATTCTGACATCTGAGCCATCTCATTGTTATTTGGGCTACAGCTCCTTTGAAAGATTGCTCTATGTCTTTAAAGGAAAGCCAAGACTGTCATAAATTCTGTAGAATGTCAATTAATTTGTATTATTTTAAAAATAGTGTTGGTGTCTTGGCATCCTTGCTCTTCCTTCAAGATTGTATTGTTTATGTCTTGGTGTGAATTTATAACATATGAGTCAAGTTCATAACAAGAAATGTTGTTTCTTATAATTCTAAGAGCTTGTGATGTTCATGTAGACAAAATCAAAAGAAACATGCTTGTGAATTGCAGAGGTTTTTCCCAGTGGCAATTCTCAGGAGTTTATGAATTTGTTAAACTTGCCCTGAAATGTAGATTATGTCTGTGAAGTTTAGAAAGAAGAAAAAAAATCAACAACCTCAAAATGTTCAGCTCTTAAGTAGTGCCAAAAGAAGCGAACTAGAGTTCTTTGGACATCTGTGCTGAAGGGTCGGAGTGTCTAATCATATCTGAGGATTAATGGATGAAGAATGATTGGCCAATAATGAATGAAGCACACTAGAGTCAGTTTAAAGACATACTAAAAATTAATAATGAACTATGAATTCATCCACTGTTGGTATTGTAAGGACCATATTTTGTTATGTTTTTGTATTTTTAATTGTGAACTAAACTGGGAGAATTAACTGTTTAAAAACCAAGGACTACTGAAGGAACACTACACTTTTCAAAGTAAGTTAGCTGATACTCATTGTAAGAATTGTTTGCAAAGCTGTTGTGCAAGCAGTGGGGAAATCCTAGTTATAGCCAAACTGGAAACGGGGGACTGTGTACGAATAGTAAGCAACAAGTACTCGATTGGTTTGTCAAATGGAAACCAGTCATCAATAATAAAGGTCTTCTACCCGCCAACAGCCATATGATTTGTTCACAGGGAGCTGAACACGATTGTGGCTGTGAATATTTTGGCAGAAACCATCAGACCTCTGGAGAAGAAGGAGCTGTCCCTACTCTGCAGTGGAAAAAAGTCAGAAGTGACACGACACTAGGTTATAGTCCAACTGGTTTATTTGAAATCACAAGCTTTTGGGACAAAGTAGCCGCGCTCTGAAAGCTTGGGATTTCAAATAAAACCTGTTGGAGTACAACATTAGGGTTGTGCCACTTCTGACTTTGTCCACTCCAGTCCAACATCGGCACCTCCACGATGTGCAATAAAAAGTAACATCACAAACTGGCTGATTTGCCATCATCGGTTGCTGTAAAATGTGACTTTATAAGTATTAACCAGTCATCATACAGAAGGAATATAAAAAAAGCAGAATTATGATCAGCAAATGACCATCTTAGCTAACCCTGTGAACTCAAGCCACTAAACTATTTTTCCAATCCTTCCCTCCATATGTAGCATCCATTTTTTTGTATCCATCGGTATATGTTGAGGGATATTTGATTGAATTTTCATCACGTCAAGTTATTTGTGGATGCTTTATAATTATTTATCTTGTTAGAATCTATTTATTGTTAATAAATTGTTATCCCTTGTTAGGTGTAGAAATCTGGCCCACACATTCTGTCAAACAGGATCTGAAACACAGGTAAATTTTACCACTTTTTCCTAAGCAGAGATCTTATTACACACCTCTGGAGCAGGTGGGACTTGGACACAGGCCTCCCAGCCCAGTGGCAGGGACACTACCACCGTGCCACAGGAGGCCCTACGTGCCCTTTAAAAAATCTTTAACCTTTGTGATGACTGGGGAACTAGCTGGGGTTGGTTTTTAGTGTGCTACCCCAGTAAGATGTACCAATATACTGGAAACTTTGAAAGACATGATAATCTCTGCCATTCACAATTCAGAAATGGAAATCGACCGAGACCTCCAGACAGCCTTGCTTCAGTTTAATCATGAACCAAGTTAACCCTGATTATATTTTCGGGCTTTTGGAAAAGTGTCCCATTGAACTGAAGAATTTACTCGAAGCTTCACAGCTTTGAGCCATCTTTCCACTTCAGTGTCAATTCAGCTTTAATACTGTTTTCCATTTTATTTCTGCAACTTGACTGCACTTGGCAGATAGGTCTCCCAAGAAGCTAATATGAACATTGCTTCATCCAAATACTAATTATTTTTCTTAAAGTCATCTAAATTGTGTCATGCTTGCAACTAAGTTTTTCTCATACTCTGACATTAACTATTGTGTTTCTAATTTCACAGTAAAGGAGACATGGATATAATTATGTTCCAACATAATAATGTGTGTCCCTGAAAAAAAATCAGTAGTTTTCCAATCAGATTGATTCATTTTTCTACGTTGGTGTTAATCTTGCTTCTGCACGTATAGAAGCTTGTTTCCTACATATCAAAAATTTTGATAATTCAAATATATTCCATGAAAGCCGGTGAAATGCAAGGATTTCTAACTACAAAGTCAAAATCCTGTTGATTGTTGCTATAACATACTACTCATGGAGATCTGAGATCTTGCATTTCCTTTGTCCCTTCCTGATACAAATTGACATGTATTGTTGAGAAAGTCTAATCAAATGGTGTCATCTGCCAGACACTTCATATATAACCTGATGTACAGCACCAGCGGAAGTTTCTGACTTCATTTTTATTTGTTGAGCTATTCATTTTATAAAGATGCCATTACATCTGTTCAAGGGTTCCTGTAAATTTTTGAAAAGACATTGTTTTGTGATATATCAAGTTACAAAACATGATCTTTTGCGTTAGCTTTAAATATCAGATTATATTCATTATGATAGTTATGACTGGCTTGACCTCCTAAGATAGATATTGAGTTTGTTATAGGCATATCTGATAAAAATGCTTATTGTTAACTAAAATTCTGCCTCTGATCTTTGGATATGTGCCCTCCAAGGTGGATTTTGAGATACACAACAGAGGCTGATAGCCAAGCTCAAAAGCCTTATGAATGGCCTCAGTCATGACCTTGGATTATGTGACCCAACCACACTATATGCTCCCACACTACATACTCCCACATTATACACGTCCACACTAAATACTCCCACACACACATTCACACACTTGCATACATGCACTCACGCTCACACACTCGCACACTTACACTGACCCTTTCTAACTCACACACACTTACTCTCATATACATACACTCCCTGACACTCACACTCTTTTCTCAAACACACACAGACACACACACACACACACACACACACACACACGCACAAACTCTCTCTCGTTGTCTCTCGCGCTGCCTTTCTCTCTCACTCTGTCTCTCTCTCTCTCTCTTACACACACACACACACACACACACACACACACACACACACACACACACACACACGCCTGCACAGAAACGAACACACACACACACACACACACATACACACACACACACACACACACACACACACACACACACACACACACACACACACACACACAAACATAGACACAGACACACACATGAATTATTCCACCCACAATGTTTGTTCAATAGTGGATACCGTCTGTTTTGTTCAAAAAAAACCTGACCCCCAGTTAAAACATAGGCAGGTTCTAAACAAGAACTCACACCTAAAATACATTGTCTGGTTTGAGGTGTCACCTCTCATATTCAATGATAAAACCTTTAATTACTTCAGGAAAATGACAAGAACGGTGATTGGATTTTGAATTTCGATCAGTAGTCTCTTTCCCAACTGATTAAGGATTCAAGAAGAGGCGGCCAGTTTTATCATTGTTACCTTTCTGCTTATAAATTCTGTGTTTTGTACCCTTTCTCATACACTACACTTGAAGAAGGAGCTCAGCTGTGAAAGCTTGGGTTTTCAAATAAAGCTGTTGGACTATAATATGGTGTCATGTGACTTTTGACCGTGACCACCTCAGTCTGTCACCGGCATCTACACATCATGTATTTACTCCAAAGTAATTTAACTCTTTGTTTTTTTCAGTTCTGCAACTAAGATTAGTGTAATGTTGGAGCAAATTACTACTCATACTGGAATCTGCACTGAAAACAAAAAAATGCTGGAAATAACAGCAGGTCAGGCAACATCCACGGAGAGAGAAGAAACTAAGTCTAGATGACCATTCATTAGAGCTGCCTGATCTCCTCTGACTTCTAAGGTTAACATAATATATTCTCTGATATTTTATGCTTTGTAGCATCTTGGTAGTTTGTAAATTATCATCAGCCCCAGTTTTCTCACTAACTGGTGTCTGATTATCACATCCTACACCAAATGATCTGCAATTATGCAAGCTGGCTGAACGTTCACTATATGTCTGTATATTCTCTCCCTGCCTATTTTAAATCTACTGACTAATATTTTTATTACAACAATAATGTTAAAAAGTATTGTTATAAATCGTAGTTTGAGCATAAATGGTTAAGAACTTCCAATTACTGTTTCAAAAGCATCTTAGGAAGAGGAGAGTTGAGAGCTGATATGGATTAGTCATTCATGTTGTTCATGTAGCTCAATTACATTGTGGGGAAGGTGTGAGAGTCAGAGTAGAAGGTATTTTCTGCCTTCATTGTTTCAGGCATTTCCTTGACATCTCTTGGCAGGACAAGATCATCAATTGAGAAGTCCTTGAACACTCTAATTCCATAGGCATACAGTAGTTGTTAACCCGTTGGCATCTGTGTTGACCACATAAACTGAGTAGATGATGGTCATACACTCAAAACTCCCGTACAGTGAACAGGTCACAGGATCACATCATCCTGTGCATCTTTATTTCCACTGCACAGTCACTGAAAACAAGATCGAATGATGGTGGATATTTACAAGATAATTAGGAGACAGTGATCTCTATGATGCTGATTGTTTGAAAGGGCACTGGAAGAGTTGGGTAGGAATGAGAAGCTCAGCTGGCTGAGAACATTGTAAGCAGGGGCCAGGGAATCACAGCACACTATCTTTCTCTGATGGAAAGACACAGGCCCTGCTATATTAGAATGAGGAACCGCACCAGTCATACCAGTTTGGTGGTTAACATGTAATTTTCCACCTAAATACAAACCAACATCTTAAGAGATAGATAACAAAGTGTGGAGCTGGATGAACATAGCAGGCCAAGCAGTATCTCAGGAGCACAAAAGCTGACATTTCGGGCCTCGACCCTTCATCAGAGAGGGGGATGGGGAGAGGGTTCTGAAATAAATAGGGAGAGAGGGGGAGGCAGACCAAAGATAGAGAGAAAAGAAGAGAGGTAGAGAGGAGAGTATAGGTGGGGAGGTGGGGAGGGGATAGGCCAGTCCAGGGAGGATGGACAGGTCAAGGAGGCGGGATGAGGTAGGTGGGAAATGGAGGTGTGGCTTGAGGTGGGAGGAGGGGGTAGGCGAGAGGAAGAACAGGCTAGGGAGGTGGGGACGAGCTGTGTTGGTTTTGTGATGCAGTGGTGGGAGGGGACAAGCTGGGCTGGTTTTGGGATGCAGTGGGGGTGGGGGAGATTTTGAAGCTTGTGAAGTCTACATTGATACCATTGGGTTGCAGGGTTCCCAAGCGGAATATGAGTTGCTGTTCCTGCAACCTTCGGGTGGCATCATTGTGGCACTGCAGGAGGCCCATGATGGACATGTCGTCTAAGGAATGGGAGGGGGAGTTAAAATGTTCGCGACTGGGAGGTGCAGTTGTTTATTGCGAACCGAGTGGAGGTGGTCTGCAAAGTGGTTCTCAAGCCTCTGCTTGGTTTCCCCAATGTAGAGGAAGCCACACCGGGTACAGTGGATACAGTATACTACATTGGCAGATGTGCAGGTGAACATCTGCTTAATATGGAAAGTCATCTTGCAGCCTGGGATGGGGGTGAGGGAGGTGGCGTGGGGGCAAGTGTAGCACTTCCTGCAGTTTCAGGGGAAGGTGCCGGGTGTGGTGGGGTTGGAGAGGAGTGTGGAGCGGACAAGGGAGTCACGGAGAGAGTGGTCTCTCCGGAAGGCAGACATGGGTGGGGGTGGCTGGGGAACAGCAACTCATATTCCGCTTGGGAACCCTGCAACCCAATGGTATCAATGTGGACTTCACAAGCTTCAAAATCTCCCCCTCCCCCACTGCATCCCAAAACCAGCCCAGCTCATCCCCTCCCACCACTGCATCACAAAACCAACACAGCTCGTCCCTGCCTCCCTAACTTGTTCTTCCTCTCACCTATCCCCTCCTCCCACCTCAAGCCGCACCTCCATTTCTCACCTACCTCATCCCGCCTCCTTGACCTGTCCGTCCTCCCCGGATTGACCTATCCCCTCCCCACCTCCTCACCTATACTCTCCTCTCCACCTACCTTCTCCTCTATCCATCTTTGGTCTGCCTCCCCCTCGCTCCCTATTTATTTCAGAACCTCTCCCCATGCCCCTCTCTGATGACGGGGCTAGGCCCGAAACGTCAGCTTTTGTGCTCCTGAGATGCTGCTTGGCCTGCTGTGTTCATCCAGCCTCACATTTTATTACCCTCAAAACTGTTCTCTGATTTTCCATCTCTGAGTTCATTATTTCAAGAGCTTTCCCTTTCTTTATCTTCCTGACGTTATTTCTTGCACATCAGAATTTGTTTACCATCTCGTGATGAACAATTCATCTGTTCTTTCCCACATGATGGAATTACTGCTCTCAACGCCAATGATATTGCTCAAATTACTGGTCCTGTAACACATGATTTCAATAAACTCTTATTTCACCATTCTGTAAGAATCCCACAGAAACAGAGTGCAGTTTCAAGATGTAAAGTAGGTCTCATACTTCAGCCTTCACCTCAAGTTGAGGTCTATTTAGTGTGTGAACCTGAGCATAACTAATACACTCAAATTTCAATGATTACACATATGCACAGTGTTAGAATTTGTGATAAATAACAATATATAAATAATGCTCTTGCACTTTCCCCACAATATACTTGAGCTGCATAAAAAACATGAAATTACTAATCCATATCAGCTCTCAATGTAATTCTTCCTGAGATGCTTTTCAAACAGTAATTGGAACTTCTTAACCATTCAAGCGAAACTAAGTTTCATAAGAATACTTTTCATCATCATTGCAGCAATAAAGATATTAGCCGCTAGATTTAAAAAGAGGCCGGGAGACAATGTGCAGAAATACACCAAATGTCAAGCTATAAACTTAACAGTTCAACATTTCCTCCTGCCTGGCATATGTTGTTCAGATCTTACCACATCACAGAAGTGCACAGATGATGCTTCGTAGCTCAGGCTTAGTGGACCCATAGTTTGCTACATAACAAAGTGTGGAGCTGGATGAACACAGCAGGCCAAGCAGCATCTTAGGAGCACAAAAGCTGATGTTTCGGGCCTAGACCCTGAAGGTCTAGGCCCGAAACATCAGCTTTTGTGTTCCTAAGATTATGCTTGGCCTATGGTGTTCATCCAGCTCCACATTTTGTTATCTCGGATTCTCCAGCATCCAAAGTTCCCATCATCACTGACCATAGTTTGCTATTCTCAGTCAGGTTATTAATGTTTCAGAGCTAACAAAGCGTGGGGCTGGATGAACACAGCAGGCCAAGCAGCATCTTAGGAGAACAAAAGCTGACGTTTCGGGCCTAGGCCCTTCATCAGAGAGAAGGGATCTGATGAAGGGTATAGGCCTGAAACGTCAGCTTTTGTGCTCCTGAGATGCTGCTTGGCCTGCTGTGTTCATCCAGCTCTATACTTTGTTATTTCGGATTCTCCAGCATCTGCAGTTCCCATTACCTCTGATGCTTATTAATATTTCATGCTGTTTTACTCAGTGGATATAACTGTTGCAGTTTTGGTGATCTGTGTGTTGCTTTCAGAATCAAGTGACAGAATACTGATTAACTCAGAGCCTAGATAAATCAATAATCTCCAGCATCACATTGTCAAAGTTAGCAGTAGTTGGTACATCAACCTTCTGGACCATGAAGTTTGTCTTCCTGATGCAGCCTATCGAAGCAATTTCTTCACAGATATAAGAGAGTCTGAGTTTTCACAGCCCCAGGTTATGTTAGTGCAGCGTCATCAGCGTAACACAACTCTTAGAGGACATGCTATACTGTTGCCTTGGATTAGAGTTCACACTCCCTCTTGATCACCTGAAGATATCATTTTATGGCCGGAAAATGAGACTTGCTGGGTACTCTTTTGGGAATTGGGACAGACATAGTGGGTCAAATGGCGACCTTCTGTACTATAAAATTCTATGATTCTACATCCAATGGCACCAAACAGAGGAATATAACAGAATATTGGGATTGAGATGCAATCATCTTTGATCCCACTGTAGATCTCAGTAGCTTCTGATGTTACACCATTACAGCTGACCATACTCATCATGTTGCCATGGCAAGAGAGGAGATCACTTTGTGCAGTACCATGAATAGATCAATGAAGCTGATATGCAATTGTCTCAGTTGTTAACAATGCTTCCCTTGAAGTTGCCGGACTGAACAGATTATATCAATTGCATACATTTGAGTTTTGAAACTACATTTGGATGCAGGATACATGCGTTTCGTCAGAATCTGCAATCTGACAGAGGGTAAATGATTTCTCCATCAATGCACAGAAGAGAGACTTCTTGATAGTTATCATACTCACTGTGGTTGCCTTTATTCTTATACAGGGTTGCAATAATTGCATTGCACATACCCTATGACACCGCTTCATCTTTTTGCAGAAATTGAGAAGTTCATATAGATGCTGCAAGAATATGAGGTTCCTCTGTTTGTGGTGCCCAGGTGGCACAGCACCAGCACTTGGATCTTAGCCCCTGGCAGTTGAGTCCATGGTTTCATTAACTCGTTCCACTGCAGGTTTGACAGCCAACTCTATCACATTAGGCAGGCTTTCCATGGTATTTAGTGCTTCCCTAGTGACAGAATGCAACATAAGTTAATGTTCCACCTATTTCTCCAAAAGCTGGCTGCAGTCAGTAACGACACGTGAGCATAAAAAATGTATAAAACTGAACAGCGGGAAAAGACATTCATGAATTCTGAAAGGTAATACAACATTTCAATAGTCCTTCTCACATGCATTACTTTGGTGACAACATAACTCATTTCAACTCAACAATGGTCATTATCATCTTTAAAGAAAAGAGAGAAAGGTGATAGAAAAGCAGCAGGTGATGGGGCACAGCAACTGGATAGGGAAGATTTGTTAGAGAGGTAGGGCATCGGCAAATGCATTGAACTATTTAACCTGGAGGAGCAGTGTAGCATAGCATGTTCATTATTTTGACATTATCCTTACTACTTTGACTTTGTGAATTTGTGTAAATGGGAGCAAGTGGTGAGAATGAATCAGCAGTCATTTTGCATCACTCTTGATTTTAACTAACCATTGAAGTTATAATTTAACTGTATCCATGAAAGTATTTGAAGGGACCAAGTGCACTTTCCTATATATTTTTCTTACAGTGAATTTAATAAAAACTTAATGTTTTATATCAATATTCTGTTTAGGTAGTAATAAATTGAGCCATTGCCATTGATTGAAGAAAAACATGTGGAAAAACAATGTATTAGGCAAGATCAGAAGGGATATGATTCTTAATTATTTGGCTGTGGCTACTGTACATTAGATATAGAACAGTGGGAATGAGCTCACATTGAAAGAACTTAACTAGGCCACATGAGGGAGTAATCTACAGTGTGCAGCTTGAGAAAATATCCTGAGAAGTTTCTCATTTTGTAAAAGTGTTCTTGGAGTTCTCCAGAGTGTGTGAGCCAATCTGAGAGCTGCTGTTAAAAAAGTCTGCATGAGGAAGAAAGCAGGAACAATGAAAACAAAATGATTAAATATTATGTTGGGATGTAAAGCTCTCTTTTCAATGAGTTATGTGGGAAGCCAACTTGTTCTCTGTAATAATAATATCAAAGAACTCAATTGGAAACATTGTGTTTACCTAAATGTATGGTTTTCCCTTTTCTGTGGAGAGTCAATTGAAATCTCATAGGTGAATCATCCTGTAGAAAACATTTACAGCATCTGACCTTCCAATAGGTTTCCCCAGTCTCTCTGTGCCTTAGCACAAGGTGCTAATTCAAGCACATCAACAGTAAGATGCCTTGAGCTGCTATCTTGTAGTGCACTGAAAAGGGTATGTAAGCCCTGAACACAGTGGTTGTCCCTAATAAACACGTTGAGATGCAGACAGCACTTTAGCACTGCCAGGTAAAGTTGTATGAGATCTTTATAACCAGAGGGGAGTTTCATCATTTCTCTGTGCATTCTTCAAAGCAAAGTTGCCATTTATTTCTGAATATGTTACATTAGATGTGATCTATTGGGTCCTTCCTCTTTTTACTTTCAGTATTACATCTTGCATCCTCCCAATTGTTGGGATGTAAAGTTATTTTCCCGTGTGAACTGATGGAAATACATGTTTCAAATCAGATCATCTGAATAACATTAGTAATAAATGGAAAAATTTATTAACTGTGTCACAGAACCCTACTTTCAAGTTACAAGCAATGAAAACACAGCTATTATTGACTGTGATAATTCTTATGCCCATTTCTACACAACCCCAATTCAGCACTGAACTTATACCTTAAAAAATTACAACATTTGTTTTACATATTGTCTTCTTGTTCAAAAATACAGGAGGAATCTTTAGAATTAATAGAAGTTATTACATTCTTACAAAATAACTTTTTCAGAAAGTGAATAATGTTTCTTGGAAATATACATATTAAGGAACTGAATGATTTCTCTGATTGCTTAAGGAATCACGTCAAAGATGAAGCTGTATTTACACAGTGCATTTCAGGTTTTCATGAAATCACATGTATTTTAGAGTCAGTGAATTGCAGGTAAGAGAGATTAGCAGTTAGTTTGTTCTTCCAAGTTAATTTTTCATTTATTGAAGTTGATTTGATTTATTTCTTGTCACACATATTTTGTTACTAAATACTGTGAAAAGTTTTGTATAATGTTACCACTCTCCAGTGCCATCTTAAAGTACAGAAAAATAAACCAAAACATAGAATTTAGAGTCAGAAAAACAAAGAAATAAAGAAAGTGTTCAACTTTCCAGTGCCTCTTGTTAAGTGCTCTGCCATGGACCTGGTGACAAGGCACGAGTTCCTTTCAGCCCCACCACTCCCGGTACAAAAGCTGCCAACCTTCGATGCCATCTTGCCTCCATTGATGCCCTCACTGTAATGAGTCTTGACAATGCAGATGCCACCGATACCACCAGGTACTGCACTGGCCAAACACAACTCTGCTGTTGCCCTGAGTCCTCTTCAGGCTGACTTCAACAATGGAGCTGCTGCTGATGGAGCCAGGTCTTGTATCAGGCCCAAACTCACCTCTGCTGCTGCCTCCATCAATCTGTGCTGGACATAGATGTCACTGGGAACTCAAACTCACCTCTGGTGCTGCTGCCATGAGTCTGCGGTGGGCCCACTCAAGTCTGTGCTGGGCTTATTCGCCATCGCCAATGCTGTTGCCATGATCAAGCTCTTCAACAAGAGATAAGTAAAGTGAACACGAACAAAAAGAGAAAAGAGAAAAGAAAAAGCAAAAGAAACATAAAGGAAAGCAGATAGACTAGATTAGCCCATGCTCCAAAGCCCCACTCCACCACCATCTTCCCAGAAGTAACAATTATATCGGAAGGATAAGGTTCTAACAACTTCCCCATAATTATCATCAATCTAACTGGTTTCTGAAGTTTCCTGTTTCTAACCTCCATTCCTTCTTGAATAGAAGAGTTATATGTTCTGGTCTCCCAGCTCATATAACCATTCAGAATCAACTGAATTTTTGATCATTAAGATGAATGCATTCAGTACCACATCCTCTTTGAAGACCTTGGATGCAGTATATCTAGACACAGAGGCTGGTCAGCCTACAGCTTCCTGGTTACTTAGTGACATTTTCCCTGGTGATTGCGATTTTACTAAGTTCCTCTATCCCTTCCACTCCCTGATTTACAGCTGTTACTAATATGTTTCTTTTTGCATCTTCTACCTTCCTACCTGCAATTTTCTTGTTATCTTCTATGAACTCCCTATTCGCACTCTCTGAATGACCAATCATCAGTTTATAATCTATTTCCCTTTATAAGCTCCGATAGAAATCTTATAGAGTCATCTTATGGAGTCATACAGCATGGCCACAGACCGTTCAGTTCAACCAGTCCATACTGAGCACAATCCCAAACTAAACCAGTCCCACCTGCTTGCATGTGGCCCAAATCCCTCCAAACCGTTCCTATTCATGTACTTATCCAAGAGTCTTCAAACAATGTAATTTTACCTGCACCCACCATTTCCTCAGGAATTTCATTCTATATGGCATCCAACTTCTGTGTAAAAAAATTGCCCCACATGTCTTCTGAAATCACTCTCCTCTTGTTACCTATTTTCTTACGTCTGGAGCTAGATTCCTCTCACATTTTAATTTCTTCATTTTGATTAACCATTTAGCTATCCTCTGCTAGTTTAATAAATATTCTGACCAATCACCTAACTTTTCTGAAGAAGGGTCCCAACCCGAAATGTCAACTTTCCTGCTCCTCTGATGCTGCACGGCCTGCTGTGTTCCTCCAGCTCCACACTGTGTTATCGCTGACTTCAGCATCGGCGGTTCTTACTATCTCTGCCTCGCCCATCTTTGTACAGCGATATGCTTTTTCTTAAAATGGATACATTGCCTAACATGTTTAGTTAACCACAGATGGTCGATCTTCTCATGAAATATTTCCTTTAGAGTAAGAATATTCCGACTATTCCCAAATACCCCTTATATGTTTGCCACCACATTGCTGTTGATCTACTCTCTGGCCTGGCATACCAGTTCATTCGGCTGGTTCAGCTTTTATGCCCATACAATTATCCTTATTCAATTTTAATGCTATGCTTTGTCCCAGTCATCTCCCTTTCAAACTGGATGTAAAAGTCAACCACTTTGTCCTTGCTGCTGCATATGATTACCATTACTCTGGGGTCATTATTTGATCTTTCTATATCACACAATACCATGACAAAGATAGCCTGCTCTCTCTCTGTTCAGGTTCAGAACGTGCAGCTGTACAAACTGTGCTGAAAACATTCTATGAACTCCTCATCCAGACTATTATTGCCAATCTATCTATTTTTCATCTCCAATTTCTACATAGATTAAAGTCAACCACAATTATTGCCAATCCTTTATGATAAATATTCTGCAAATTTTCTCATACACATTATCTGTGTTAACGTACAGATGTAGTATTGAAGATAATGTTGGTCGAAATATTAATCTAATCCACCGAACAGAAACTAGGCTATTTACTTCATTTGAACTTTCTGTGGTTTTACTCTGGTATCAAAGAAAAACACAGCACAAAAGGAAATGATTGTGTTTGTGTCAGCTCCATCCAGGTTGCCTAGGGTGACATTAAAGCACTATCTCTGACATATAAATGAAAGCTCCCACTTTGAGGTGGATATTCTGAGTTTAACCCAAAGCCTTACTCACCTTGTGCATGCCACAAAAAGAATCTACAAACGTGCAGTGTTAGCCAATTACAATGTCATTGCATGTACTTTGGCTCTCTCAACGCTGATTTTGGCAGCAAAGCACAGGTTGCTGGTAATTGTAGATCCCAGGTTTTTGATACTGCCAAGGATGAGGTGGCCCACTTTGATCAAACCTCTGTGCCTGGTACATAGCATTGGTCATCCTAATACCTGTCTGTCAGTTCAAACAGCTTGCAGGCTCAGGAGAACTGATTTACCAGCTGCTGGGACAGGACATCAGCCTGGAATGCCAGCTTGGTATCTTCAGTTAAAAAAAAAAAGCAATTCACGGCCTCTAACATTGTACACTTTTGGAATATGATATTTTACAACTGACTGATTCACAGGTAGATGTTGACACAAAGGTACAGAATGCGATTTCATCAAAGTTAACTTGACTAAAAGGCTTACTAAATGGGTAATTTCTTCTAAGCTGGTCAGAACTTTCCAAAAGGAATTTCAAGACAAACCTTAGGAGGTCAGTTGATTGTGCAAGTGCTCAACTCTGGAACAACTACTGCAGCTGTCAGCAGGTTACAGGGAACATTCAACTCTTGCATGGAAGATGGCTCTTCTGACCTGTCAACATAGTGCCTAGCGCTTTCATGACATATGCAAGAGATGTTTGCAAGTGAAAATTAAGTAAAAATATGTAAGACAGTCAATTGCCAAGAGTTGTTCAAAGCATGGCGTAATGCTCCACAACCAAATGGGAAGAAGTGACAGGTCAACCAAGGAACAGTATCAAAAAAACTTCTAAAATTACACCCATGGCCTGCAAACATGGCAGCAGTATCTAAGAGCAACCAGGACATTAATCAATTAAGCTACATGAAACATGTCAGTTCCA
This sequence comes from Stegostoma tigrinum, assembly GCF_030684315.1. Taxonomy (NCBI): domain Eukaryota; kingdom Metazoa; phylum Chordata; class Chondrichthyes; order Orectolobiformes; family Stegostomatidae; genus Stegostoma; species Stegostoma tigrinum. The sequence goes on from NC_081357.1 coordinate 124,141,158, forward strand.
TCACTCTCAACAATCTATCGAATCTTTCATTCCATAGAAGATTCATTCTAAGCTGTGATGCAAGATTATCACTGATACTTTCCATGTCCAAGGACAGAATTGACGATTCACTATTTCATGACATTTCCTTTGTGCAACATTCAAAAATACCATCAGCGGGGTGTTTGTTGTCACATTAACTACCGTATTCAGTGTTTTTAATGCAACTCAACAAATTGTGCCCTGCAGTGGTCAACTGTACTCAGGACGCCCTTTCTAGAAATTTTTAAGTAGGGCTTTCACTTTTACCTCCTGTCCTCAGCATCTTCAGTCCAACAGTTTACACTGTTTGTACCATAAAATCCATGACAAATTTCTATTAAATGACTCGCCAAGATAACTTTTTTTTTAAAGTCTAGAACTTCTCCTCTAGACATTTTACATTTACATCAATTCTCACATTTTTGACTCCTACACTCACCTGAGGAAGGATTGAGACTCCGAAAGCTTTTGTTGTCAGATAAGCATGTGGACTATAACCAGGTGTTATGTGATTTTCACCTTGCCCACCCCAGTCCAACACCAGCACTTCCACATCATGACTCTCAAGGACCCACAAGCATGCAGACAATTATTCCAATTTGAACCAGGACAAACAATATGAGGCTGGGATTTCAGTGCTAACATATGTGTTCCTGAAAAGATTCTCAGTCATTGTGCCCAACTATATTGTGATGAGGAACATCCTGAATGCTGATTCAAATATAATGCCAAACAACAATGCATCTAAGACAACTGAGAACATTTATTCACAATGACAGGTAGCATAACGCAGGGTGAAGCTACATCACCAAGTTGTATTGACTGTATGTGTCGTACATCTCCCAAACTATTACCTAGATTTGGGGAGATGAAGGGCTTCTGACAAATTCTTTGCATTAGCATTACAAATCTATGAGTTTTGCAAAATTTGAGGCCGTTCTCATTTGCAAAACATGCCAAAAAGTGTCATGGGGCGAAAGCAACTTGAAGTGGGCGATACCAAAGTGAGTTGACTCAGCATTATGAAAGTATCACCTTGAGATGGAAACAAACATATATTCCAGATATGCATCCACTTCCTACAGCCTGAAAGTTATTGGCTTTATTACATGGCTTCACAACTAAAGCATGAAATGATTTGGAGGTGTCTTCAGATGCCACCAATTCCATACAATGTTGTCAGTCATGGACATGTGTTTCAGTCCTGCAGAATGCCCAATTTCAGTACCTAGCATGTTTCATAAGATAATTTCTTCAGTATTGTCAGATATTAAGGGAGATGCTCAACCTACATGTTAACTCCGTTGTCCATGGAAAGGTCAAAGCAGGACTTGACCAGTGATGATTGTTCTCTCATTCACATGGTTTGAAGTTCATGAAGTCAAAGTGAACATTCAGGTTTAACTTTCGAAGATTCAGTGACAGCAGCTGAAGTAAAACTAAAGCAGATACTGTGTCTATAGACATTTTATTCCCCAATCTCACCTGTGCTGAACTAATAGTGGTATCCAGCTCTTTGTGAGCCACTATAATGCCCACGACTTTTCCCAAGCCTTGTTTGCAACGCCTGTCTAATATTTCCTAAGATGCCTAACTTACTAAAACACAGACATTCAACGCTTTTTGACTACTTCTCATTCGGCCTCTTACACAGAAGCTGCATAATTCAATTGCTCTCCCTGTGTAAAAGTAAAGGTCAGTACTTGTAACATGCAGTCTATATTCTGTGTCTCAATCTCAACATAATGGCTTTCAGTTCCAGTCTGTAATCTTTTGAATTGCTCTTCAGTGACTCTCAAACTGTCCTAAAGCCATCTATTGAAAACATTGCACGAAACTCCTTCCTGTTTGCTGGGCAATATTGAACGTTGCCACCACAAACTGTTGGAACTGCTCAAGTAGCTATTTCTGTTATGACCAACTTAAATTAGCTGCACTGGAGGGATACTCACACATTTACCTCACATGCTGCAGTTAACTGTGGAAGTTAATGGTCTGGGGCTGACCTCTGGCAAATTTGGCACTTTAACACTCTGTCCACCCATTTGTTAATTCACTGATTCTTCAAAGTTAAAATTCCAGATCCAAGGGTCAATGGGCCCATAACATTAACTCGGTTTTCTTTTCACAGATGCTGTCAGACCTGCTGAATTTTTCCAGCAAGTTCAAAATTTGTTTTTTTTTTTCACTCTTTCTCAATGGCAGATTACAGCATTGGTTATTGTGGAACTTACACCAAAGTAAGAAAGAATCAACATCAGCACAGCAAAAATGCACAATCAAGGATTCTAGTTCTAAAGTTTGAAACACCAAATTATGGCCAATCTTTTACTTTTGAGTACATTGAATAAAAATATTCTTGATCACAATTTTTGACAACAATTTTGATCACATCTGATCTGAAATCTGATGATTGTGAAATTTCATTAAATAGTGAATTAATTGAATCAAACGCCAGTTCTAAAGTTGGAGAAAAGTAATGTTCTAATGTTTTTCCTCATAAGCTGCAAAATAATGTACATTGAATAATTAATAAAAGAAATTCAGTTCTCTGAAAACAAATAAATTAAATATTTATTAACCAGTATAGAACAGTTTATGATTTTTCATGATTTACTCCCAGTGAATGAAATGGAATGGTGGAATATAATGTGGGAAAATGTGAACTGATGCACTTTACCAGGAAGGATAGAGGACACAATGCTATCGTAATGGACAGAGACTGCAGAAAGCCGTCACACAGAAGGATTTAAGAATCCTTGTGCATGAATCATAAAAAACTGGTGAAATAGCTCTACAGAGACTGGTGTCCTGTCACAAAATCACCCTGCATTTACACGTGGAGAGTGCTTGACACTGAGCCAGCTTCCTCAGAGCCAACTATCAGAGTGAACAAAATGTCTGACATTTCTGTTCTTATCTGTCAGCCAGGGCTCCCTGATTTGAGAAGGAACACACATTCTATGAGATCTACCTGACTGACCTCATTACAGTCACTACAGCTAACATACAAGTTCAGCAGGTAATAGGGAAGGCAAATAGAATAATGGCCTTCATTTCAAAGAGAGTGAAGTGTAAAATAGAGAAGTCTTGCTAAAGCTACACAAGGCATTACATAAACCACACACAGAATGAACAATTTTAGTCCATTTATCTGATTTGATTTGATTTACTGTAGTCACTTGTACCTAAGTACAGTGAAAAGCTCTGTTTTGTGAGGGGTACGGGCAGCTGTTGGCAAACAAGGACTTGCAGACTATAGGGTGCTTAGACAGAGCAAGGTATATATGTTACAGTTGCACCAGAAGTGAACAAAACAACATCAACATTAGCAAGATCAACATTATTTGAAGTTAGAGAGGCCCATTGATCAGGTTAATAACATCAGAAATCACATGAAACCAAGTTGCAATCAAACAGGTTTATTTGAAAACACAAGCTTTCGGAGCTTCATTCCACCTTCAGGTGACAACTGAGGCTCCAAAAGCTTTTGTGTTCAAATAAACCTGTTGGATTATAATCTGTGATTTCTGACATTGTCCACCTCAGACCAACATCCGCACCTCCACGTCAGTCTAATAACAGCAGGGAAGAAGCTAGTCTTGAACTTGCTGGAGTGTGGTCAAGCTTCTGTAAGAAGAGGTTGTAGAAGATCATTACTGGGGTGGGAGGGGTCTTTGATGATGTTGACAGCCTTTCTACAGCAGTGAGCCATATAAATGGAGTCCATGGATGGAAGGTTGGCTTCTGTGCTGGTCTGGGCTGTGCACACAACCTTCTGTAGTTTCTTATGGTCCTGGGCAGAGCAGTTGCTGTCCCAGGCCATGATGTGCCCAGATAATAGGCTTTCTATGATGCATTTGTAAAAGTTGGTGAGGGTCATATGGACATACTGAATTTCTTAAGCTGCCTAAGGGAGAAGAGACATTGTTGTGCCTTCTTGACCATTACATCTAAATGGACATCCAGGACAGTTTTGTCATTTACCATCACTCGTAGGAGCTTGATGCTCTCAACCCTCTCCACATCAGCTCCCTTGATGTAGATGGGAGGGTGTCCTCCTCTGTTCTTCCTGAAGTAAAATCTGTCTAAGTAAGATGTACTAACGTTGGAGACAGTCCAAAAAAGAAAGTTTGCTATGTTGATCCCAGGTATGAAGGGCCTGCGTTATTACAAGTTGGGCCTGTATTCATTGGAGTTTAGAAGACAGAGAAGTCACCTTATTAGAACTTACAAGATCTTAGATTCTTGAGTAGATTTGTAGCTCAGGCTGAGGGTGTTAAGGTTGGTTCGCTCACCAAGCTGGTATGTCATTCTGCAGACGTTTCATTACCCTGCTGGGTAACATCACCTGTGCAGCCTGATGTCTATTCCCACCTGTTTTTTTTTTAAATCTGGGGCCTGTTGGAATTGGTTACCTCATTTCTGGTTTTCCTTCGCAGTGGTGTATACATAGGGTTGAATTCTACATGTTTACCGATGGCCTTCTTAGTGGAGAACTAAGCCTCTAGAAATTCCCATGCTTGTCTCTGTTTGGCCTGTCCCAGGATCTGTCCTAGGGACAACATCAAGATCCTAGGGCAGGGTAGATGTGGAAAGCCCTTTATCTATGTAGAAGAAGCCAGATGCAGAGCATATCATCTCAATCATTTCAAAATGAGGTGTTGCCCATTTAAATCAGAGGTGAGGAATTCTTCACCAAGAGAGTTGTTGAGGCTAGGTCATTAAACATATTCAAGGCAGATTTTAAGATTTTAAGGCAGAATTTAAATCAGTAAGGGAACCTAGGATCATGGAGAAAGACAGGAAAATGGAGTTAAGGGTTATCAAATCAGCCATGACATCAGTGAATGGCAAAGCTGAAAAGCCTACTTCTGTTCCTATCTCTTATGGCTTTGCATATGTTTAGGGATCATGACTTTAAATGTTGCTGTGTACAGTGGGACAAAGGAAAATGGATCTTCTTGGCACTTGAGGACTTCCTCTGAGACAAATTGTCCGAAGCATCTTACAGCACATCACTAACAGGCTGTTTGCTGTCTATTCTGGACCAATAATAGAAATCAGAGAAAACAGCCCTATCTTATCAATATAAGTGAATAATTTGTCCACAGCTCAGGTGAAGACACAGAAGTGATTTTGCTGTGGCAATTTGGATTCATCTAACTGAGATGATAAAGCAAAACAAAGCCCCTTACAAACCTCCTGCACAACATCTAGAGCAGCTATCTGCAAATAACAAAGTAGATGGCATGGAATTCTATATTAAAACAAAACCAGCTGACAAAGTAGTACATTTATCAGTTTTATATAGAAAGTATACAAAATATGCATGCAAGAATACACCATGGAGTTTGAAAATTCTATCCAAATGATCATCCCAGTTCCTGTTTTCTGAGAATCATTTCTATGCAGTGGGAGTTCTAAGCTTACATGTGTGCAAGACGTTGCTCTGTGTATATTATGCCCCATGTGTGACTTAATATTACCTTGGAGTCTGACTCAGAAAGTCCCAAACTAAAGACTTGCATACAGTGTCGGTATAGACACTTGTAACAAGGAGCCAATGCATTGTCAGGAGAATTAATTTTTTGATGGAATGGTAGTATGGTTTTTATGTAAAGAAGAGAAGATAGCTAGATCTTATCCCTCAATCAGTCTCACTAAAAATAGATTGGCTGGCCATTATTAGATTGCTCCTTGAAAATTACCAGCAGAATGTCTAGGCCTGCTCTGAATTCCTATTCTGCCTACCTTCCCTGCCACTCCATCAAAGCTAGATCCAAGGTTTCTGAGTAATTTCCAGTGGCAGTAAATTTCCCTCAATTTTCGGATCAATTTAGGAAATCAACCATTCAATGGAGCTCCATTTGCAGTTTCTATCCCTAATAATTCTGCTGCTGTGGGTTAAAATGTGTTTATAAGACTAAATGACCTTTCTGTTTATTGGGAGATTTGTCGTCCTTGTCACTTCTGATGTAGATTCAATTTAATCTTTCCAGGGGTATTTGAAATACTTTGAGGAATGGTTGAATTATCAAAGCAGCGCAGTAAAATGTAGAACAGTGGAAGATCGTGAGTGCCATATCTGATTTCAAAAGGTTTCCAGTTTCTACGGGAGCCACAAAACTAAAAGCCATAATCTTCAAAAATCAAATTCTGCAAATGTTGGAAATCTGAAATACAAACAAGAGGGAAAGTCAAAGTTGACATTTTATCAGACTGGAAAATGTTAAAAGAGTAACAGGTTACAAGCAAGTACAGAGGTCGAGAAAGTTATGGTTGTGAGGAGGAAGAAGTAAAAGGAAAGTTTGTGATAGAGCACAAGGCAAATGAGATCAGGCCTGATTCCTGGCAGACTGGATGGGAAGTGTGACAACTGGTAAAATCACAGGGTTCCCTGCTTTGATCCCAACACTGGACCATTTTACCAGGGAGAAATTTGAATGGAAACGTGCAGTGTTGCCTAAATAGCCAATTAAATGTAGCTGTCGCCCAGCAAGAGTCTACAAAGGGACATCTCAAGAAGCAAAGTCAGGGCTTATGGGCATGGTAGGCAGTTCCTGCATTGCCAGTGACAAAGCTGTCCCTCCCTTACTCGGTGCAGTGATTTTGGAATTATTTTTCTTTTCGCCTGACCCAGCTGCTAAAGTCTACTGCATTCCTGAGCAGCAACTCCTCTCCTGGCATTGTTGTGGTGACTTCCAAGCTGTTAGCCTGATGAAGAATCTGCCTGCAGTAAAACTGCTAAACAAATCTCACTAGTCCCTGCTCAAAATCTACTTTACATGACAGGGTGCAGACACCACGTTATTCAGCTCCAAGTGAAGAAGGGATAGAAAGTGAAGGCAAAAGGAAATGGTAAAGATACAAATGATGAAACAAAAGATGGGTCGAGAGGAAGTCGAGAAACTGAACAGCAGTTTCAAACACAAACATTTTAATCCGGCTTCCTGACCTTGGGGTGCCCTGCACTGTCACCAACCGATCTTCCCCTCCCTGTTGGCTAGGTTGGATACTTTGGATCTTGAGGAAATTGGCTCACGACTGGGGATAAAGACGATTTTGAAATACAGCCGGCTGTTCTCACTCGCTGTAGCAGATGCTTCCCTGAAGACTTCAGACTACGTTCAGTCTGGTTTGAGAACTTGGGTTTTCTTACTCTGTGATGGTTTTGTGAGCAGTTTTTCACCTCACGATGTGCCTGAGGCTTTCTCAGTCGTGACAGTGGTTTTCGGTGGTGGTTGGTCATCAGGTCTGCTGGTTGGGGTCAGTTACCACTGGTGACCCTGGTGTGGGACAGCCCTGAGTTCGTAGGTTTCAGGGAGATAGCTGTGCAGATAGTTCTCAGGGACAGTAGCTGCCTGGGATCCCTCTTCTGTTGGTAGTTGCAGCGATGGTTGTCTCTCTCTCTCTCTTCCAGTTCAGGGCCAGCAGTTATACAGACTGTGTGCTCCATTATCACCCCACAAATCTGTGCTCTCCATTGTGTTCTGTTGTCTCCTCTGTGCTGAATTGTCTTCCTGGTGGTTTAGAGTAGGTGTAAATGTTGAGGTTGGTTGGCTCGCTGAGCTGGTTTGTTGTTCCACAGACGTTTCATTACCGTGCTCGGTAACATCCTCAGCGCAGCCTCTGATAAAGCATCGGTGTGTTTTCCCACCTGGGTTTTAAACTCTGGTGTGCGTTGCGATGGATTGCCTCACTTCTGGATTTCCTCCGTCGTGGAATGTATATGAGATCCAGGCGGGAAAACACGCCAACACTTCATCAGAGGCTGCACTGAGGATGTTACCCAGCACGGTAACAAAACATCTGTGGAACAACAAAACTAGCTCGGTGAGCCAACCATCTTCAACATCCACAATCCAAGCTATAGATCTACTCCAAAACCTTAGGTGTAAATGTGCTTTGATTAAGTGGAACGTCCAATATTTCTGTGAGTGAATATTAATTAATGTTGAATATCTTGGTGCCTCTGAGTCCAAGATGTCTGAAGTTGTTGCCTTCGGCCTGGCTCATTGTTCCTTTAGGGCTGAGGCATGAATAGGATTTCTAACTGAACTATGGTTCCAGACAGCTATCTCCATGATTGTGTATTCCAGAGTATAGCCCAGGTGCTATCCTTTTTGTTTCAAAACTTCTGTTAAAAATTCATGGGTCTTGGTCCAGTATTCTAAATGACAGCAATTTTTGCTCACTGCAGCAATATGAAAATGGGAATCTCAGAACAACAGTCATTCAAAAACTAAACGGGACCAGAGATTATGGTCTGAACTCAACATTGCGTTCCAAAGGTTGTAAGGTACTTAATTCGAAGATGAGTTTCTTGACCTTATGCTGAGCTTCATTGGATCATTGCAGAAGATTGAGTACAAAGTGTTCAGACTGGGAATGGGGTGAAGAATTGAATTGACAAACGATTAAGTTAATTGGGTTACCCTAATTATCTGTCTAGCTCAGGTCAATCATTCATCCTGGCACCCCTCAAGCTATTTTCTTTTTAATGTCTGAAAGTCAGCTTCCAGAGGGATCTCCATGTTACAGATTAATATTTAATAAACTATGAAAACTGTTCATTTCATTGATCACGTGCTCCAACTACATCTATTCCCTTTATTGAGTGTTGCCATCAATGTATTAATATTTAAGAATGATTTTATTTCTGATTTTTACCTCAGTTCTCCTTCTCTATAAAAAATTGAGATGTTATCAAAATGATTTATTTAGTCTGCTGTAATTTTTTACCGGGAAGAATATTACAGACTATGAGATGCTTGAAATTGCATTCTGGGAAGAGTTTGCAAAATGGTTAACTGCTTTTTTTTGTCATACATTTCTATAGAATTTAGTTTAATTGGAAACAGCTCCCCTGTTTGGAACAAAACAAGAGGAGTCACCTTCATTTTGGTGGCATGGTGGCTGATTGTGCTGTAGTTCAAAAGATCTAACAATGTAACTTGTTTCAGGTTGCCAGACAGTCCAAATACCTTGTTTTGCCTGGTCTGTAACTAGAACTGATAGCTGCTGTAATAGTTATCCATGAATATGTAATTCAGCCATGTGTGCAGCCAAGGTGAATAAATATTCAATCTAAATTGTTGACTATTCACTTCTAGATTTTTCTCAACAGCAAATTTTGGTTTTATCATTTTACCTTTTTAACATGGCCCGATTGATGTAACAGGAAACCCAAATTAGTGAGGAAATATCAGATCAGTAAGCACCAAGGCTTGGCTCTAACTCTTTCATCATTGTTAGAGGGAATACTCTTTGCTCATCTATTGCAGTGGAGTGAATCAGCTGAAAGACTTAAAATGCTCCAGATAATAAAATGCTTCCCATTATATTGCGGCTTTCGCTTATTCTGAATATTTACATACATTGACATCTTTACAGCCAACAACAAATATTCATTGTTCTAAGCAAAGAAATCTGTTTGCATGCAGCAAATTCCCACAAATAGCTTTCCTGGTGTTGGTTGCAGAATACATACCAGTTTGGACTCAAGGAGAACTCCCATGACCTTCTTCAAATTGTGGAGGAATCAATATCATTCGCTTACGAAATAAATGGCACATTAGCTTTACTGTTTATTTAAAAAAAAAGGACATTTGTCATGCAGCACAGAAACAGACCCGTCGGTCCCACCAACCCATGCTGAACATAGTCCCCCAACCTAAACTGGTCCCACCTGCCCGCTCCTGGCCCATATTCCTCTAAGCCTTTCCTATTCTTGTTCTTATCCCAATGTCTTTTAACTGTTGCAATTGCACCTGCACCCACTAATTCTTCAGGAAGTTCATTCCGTTCATGAACCACCCTCTGCATTAAAAAAATTGCGCTTCTTTCTTTTATGATCTCTCTCCTCTCAGCTTAAAAAAATGACCCCTAATCTTGAAATCTCTCATTCTCGGAAAAAGACAAACACTATTAACTCTATCTTTATACCTCATTACTTTATAAACTTCGGTAGCGTCACCTCTGAACCTCCTACGCTGCAGTGAAGAAAGTCCCAGCCTATCCAGCCTTTCTTTATAACTCAAACCTTCCATATTCGGCAGCATTCGATAAATCCCTTCTGAACCTTTTCCGGCTCAATAATACCCTTCCTATAAATCGGTGACCAGAACTGGACACAGTATTCCAGAAGAGGACTCACTAATGTCCTGTACAACCTCAGCATGACTTCTCAACTCCTATACTCCAAAGTCCTTTGATATTGTGCTAATTGTCATGCTTATTGTGATAATGATAAACATGGGGCTATTGATATTCAACTTTCTTCATCTGATTTTAATACCTGAAATTTCATGGACTGGAGTTATTATTCAAGGAGATAAATATTGGTCTAAAATAGCTGCTGTGATCACCTGGCAACAAACTGAGGCATGTCAAGGGAGCTCATACTGTGTACACTGAAAAAAAAATTACCATTTCATACAAACGCAGAGAAACCAGGCAACCAAGCCAGTGTCTAGAAATTCACAGCTCAAGGTTAATTCACAGCTGCATAAGTTCACATATTGGGTGTGAAAGGTTACATCAGGGCTGTTAGCTTGGAAACACAATGGGGAAAGATATGAAAATGTTGAAATGAACTGTAATTCAGTATGCATGCTTGGCAGAGCATAGAGGGGAGAATATAGATTCATGACAATAGAATTGAAAAAGCTTGTTTCCCATCTCTTTCAATATCCAGAGTTGGCGCCTGGTGAAAAAGCAACTTAGGAAAAATAACTGAGATGACAAGGTGTAGAGCTGGATGAACACAGCAGACCAAGCAGCATCTTCGGAGCAAGAAAGTTGACATTTCGGGTCTAGGCCCGAAATGTCAGCCTTCCTGCTCCGAAGATGCTGCTTGGCCTGCTGTGTTCATCCAGGTCTACACCCTGTTATCTCGGATTCTCCAGCATCTGCAGTTCCTATTATCTCTGGGAAAAATAACTATTCACTGAGAATTCCAGAATTCTACACTATTGCTACGGAAACAAAGCAACAGCTGAACAATTGTCGATTGCAAATTTTACACTTGGAACTCAGGGAATGAAGAACTTGAAACAGATTTGTTTTATCTTCCAGTTTTCAGGAGAAACCTTCCCCAATTCTTTTAAACATTTATGTATGCATTATATGCCATGCTTTATTATTTAGTCTCAAGGTTAATTGTTAATAAAAATTTCTATCTTTTTTTCAAGTAAACGTTGCTAATTGATTCCCTTATTTATTTGGAGTTTGCAGCACAGAAACAGGCACATCGATCCAACTCACACATGCCTACCAGATATCCTATATAAATCTTTTGCCAGCATTTGGCCCTTATCCATCTCAACCCATCCTATCCATATACCCATCCAGATGCTTTTTAAATGTTGTAATCATACCAGCCTCCACAATTTCTTCTGATCTCATTCCATACATGCATGACCCTCTGTGTGAAAATGTTACCCCTCAGGTCCCTTTTAATTCTTTACCCTCCCATCTTAAAGCTATGCCGTGTATTTTTGGACTCCCCCACCCTGGCGAAAGACTTTGTCTATTTACCCTATTCATGCACGTAATGATTTCATAAACCTCTATAAGGTCACTTCTAGCCTCCAGGGAAAATAGCCCCAGCCTATTCAGCCTTTCCATATAGCTGAAACTCTCCAATCCTGGTGACATCCTTATAAATCTTTTCTGAACCCTTTCAAGTTTCACAACATTCTCCCTCCAGGATGGAGACCAGAACTGCATGCAATACTCTAATAGTACCTGAACCCATGTCCTGTACAGCTGCAATATGACCTCCTAACTCCTATACTCAAAGCACTGGCCAATAAGGGCAAGCATACTAATGACATTCCTCACCAACCTGTCCAGCTGCAATTCCACCTGCACCTGTGAACCTGCACTCCATTGTTCAGCAATACTCTTCAGGACCTTACCATTAAGTGTATAAATCCTGTCCTGACTTGCCATCCCAAAATGCAGCACCTCACTTTTATCTAAATTAAACTCCAACTGCCACTCCTCAGCCCATTGGCCCATCTGATTCAGGTCCTGTTATACTTTGAGATAATCTTTTAAGCTCCCCACTACACCTCCAATTTTGGAGTCATCTGCAAACTTACTAACCCTACCCTCTATGTTCACATTCAAATAATTTATGTAAATGACAAAAAGAAGTGGACCCAGCACCAGTCTTTGTGACACACCATTGGTCAAAGGCCTCCAGTCTGAGAGTAACGCTCCACTGCCACCCTCCAATTTTTATCTTTGAACCAGTTCTGTATCCAAATAGTTAGTTCTCCCTCTATCCTATGTGATCTAACCTTGTTAACTAGGCTACCATGAGAAAATCTTGTGCAAGCCTTACTGAAATCCATATAGTCCACACATATTGCTTTACTCTTATCAACCTCTTTGCTACTTCTTCAAAAAACTCAGCCAAGTTAGCGAGACAAGATTTCTCAAGCACAAAACCATGTTGACAATCCCTAATCAGCTCTTACCTTTCCAAATATACATAAATCCCATCCTTCAGGGTTCTCTCCAACAACTTGCCAATCAACGATGTCCAGCTCCCCGGTCTATAGTTCGTGGGCTTTTCCTTATTGCCTTTTTTAAATAATGGCACAACATTAGCCAATGTCCAGTCTTCCAACACCTCACCTGTCGCTATTGATGATACAAATATCTCAGCAAGTGGCCCAGCAATCTCTTTTCTAGCTTCCCACAGAGTTCCAAGGTACGCCTGATCAGGTCCTGGGGATTTGCTTTCGAAGGTGCCCAGCACCTTCTCCTCTGTAATATGAACATTTTCTGAGCTTTATTTTCATTGCAGTGTGACAACCAAGTGTTAAAAAAAGTAATCATTTGTTGTGACTGACAAAGGGAAGGAAAAGTAGAGAGCAGCTGATTTCTCCTCCTCACCTGGTCATAACATGTTGGAATATGTGCTGAAGACTTTGAAATGTTAACATATCTTGTGACCATCTGTATTATAGAAGTATGAAAATTGTTAGAGAGGATACATTCCATTTCCTCTTATTATGTTGCATTATAATGTCTATTACATTAAATTAGATGTTGAAAGCCAGCAATTTGTCATTTGTAGCATTCACAGCAGACACAATCCCAAGAGTGGCTATATTTAATTCAAGCCATGAGGATGGAGTTCACTGCAAGGTTTTTAACAGGTTACTCTGAGCCATCTGGTACCATTGAAGAGTTATAGTCATATAGCACACAAACAGACCCTTCGATCCAACTCATCTATACTACCAGGTTTCCTAAACTGAACTCATTCTATTTGACTACTTCTGTTCCATATACCTCTAAACCCTTCCTATTCATGTACTCAACCAGATGCCCTTATTGCACTTGCCTTGGCCGCTCCCTCTGGCAGCTTGTTCCACACACACACTACCCTGTGTGTGAACATGCTCCCCTTCAGGCCCTTTATAAATCTTTCCCCTTTCACCCTCAACCTATGCCCCAAGGTTTGGTTTCTCCTGCCCTGGGAAAAAGAGCTTGAATATTCACCCTATCCATGCTCCTCAAGATTTTATAAACTTCATAATGTCACCCTGCAGTTTCCAATGGCCCAGGAAAAAGATCCAATCTATTCAGCCTCTTCCTGTAGCTCAGACTGACAACTTCTGTGTAAATCTTTTCCACACCCCCCCTTCAAGTTTGCCAACATCCTTCCCATAGCAGCACAACCAGAATTGCATGTAATATTCTAAGAGTGGCCTCACCAATGTCTTTTACAGTCCCACATGAGAGGGATGAACAAAGCCTCGAGGGAGTGGGGAAAGAGAATGTGAGAGGGACAGCGAAAGGTATGGGCTCTATTTTTGGCAAGGCTGCTTTTAGGTCTTTTCCTGGAAAGGTAACTGAACTACATGGGCTCCAGTCGGACTCTCTCTGCGAAGTCTAGAGCAATTGGATGACATTGTGTTGCTCAGGAAGAAGCTCTAGGAATTATTAACTTGTATGTATTGCCCATCACTAAGTGCTCTGAAGAAGGTGATTATAAGCTCCCTTCTTAAACTGCTGCCATCTTTGCTGTGTGTTCACACCCACAATGCTGTTAGGGAAGGCAGTTTCAGAATTTAACCCAATGACTGTGGAGATGTAGCGACATATTTCCAAATCAGAATGGTGAATTGCTCAGACAGGATCATGCAGATGGTAGTGTTCCCATGTGTGGGCTGCCCTTGTCTTTCTCCGTAATAGTCCACACACACACACACACACACACACACACACACACACACACACACACACACACACACACACACACACACACACACGCACGCACGCACGCACGCACACACACACATTATAAATCTATGGGGTGAATTTGAATTAGCACTACTTTGGAAATAAAACCAGTCTGACTCTTGTTAAAACGCTAGTTCTAAACAAGGCCTCACATTAAAATGCATTGTCTGACCTGAGACATCCTTTTTGATATGCTGTTAAAACCTTTAGATATTTCAGGGCAGTGACTTGAAAGAAATTCTGGGATTTGCATGTTAATGAATGGATACCTGCATCTCCTTTCTAACTGATTAAAGATTTAACAGCCATCTTAAGTTTAATCAATGCGTTTGCATGAATTCTATGACTCTTTGACCTCTTGCTTATAAATTCTGTGCGTGAAACCACCTCTCTCACTAACACCTGAAGAAGGAACGAGACTCCGAAAGGTTGTGTTTGCAAACAAACCTGTTGCACTATCATCTGGTGTCATGAGATTTTTGCCCTTGTCCAACCCAGTCCAATACCGGCACCCCCATATCATTGTCAGTGATAGTGACCATGGGTTTGGACCATGCTATTGGAGGATCCTTAGTGAGTTATTGAAGTGCAGCTTGTAGATTATGCACACTGCTGTTGCTCTGCATGGGCGGTGAACATCAATGAATTCTGAAGGTGGTGGATGGGATGCCAAACAAGCAGGTTGTTTTGTCCTGGATGCTGTCTTGAGTATTGTCGAACCTACACTGACCCAGACAAGTGGAGATTGCTCCATGACACCCCTGATTTGTGTTTTGCGGGCAGTGGATAGGCTTTTGGAAGTTATAAAGTGAATGGTTCCCTGCAGTATTCCTAGCCTCTGATCTGCTTACATAGCCATTATACTTATATGGCTAATCCAATTCAGTTTCTGATCAATGGTGCTGAACATTATTCAGAACTAGCTGGCTCTACATTTCTAACAATACCCAAAAAAATCTATTTCAAACAAAATTCAAATTTGAATGACTGCAAGCATTGCTGATAACAGGTCCCCTGTGAATTTATAATTCAACATCATGCCCATTTGTATCTTTTACTTGACCACAGTCAACATGCATCGACAGGTATTGATCTTCTGCAGCACAACAAAATGATATCTTGTCACAAAGCTGAAATCCAAACTAAGTTATTTGACCCTCCAATGGTGCTTGTTGTGTTTTATACCCTGATATTTCTCTTTAACTCTTCTATTTGAAAAGTGTATCTCAGTAACTCATTCCAGATTACCCCTGGCTGCTGTCTAATCAGAAGATAAACTGATTAATTAATGACACAAGAAACTTTTGGAGTGACGTTAGCTTTTTACATTTTTCTACTGGCCCCAAAATTATTCACTTCTCTTCCCTAGGTGTGACTATTGGTTGAAACAATTGTTTTCTGCCTCTGATTCTTACAGCCTTTTGAGTTGGATAGCTGAGTAGCATAGATTTCTTAAAGATCACCCACCTACAAAAATTATCAATGATATAATTCCTGGCCTTAGCCCAGAGTGTAGCTGGATGTGCACTGCTGTAATAGCAGCCACACTTGCACAGAGCCAGACCACAAAGAAAACGTTTTTCACCATTTTTTGGCTAAAAGCCGCATTGAATATTCCGACTGCAAGGCTGAGCAAAATTTCCTGCTGTATCTTACCAAACGTGCCTCATTAATTTCTCAACGCAATGGTGTCCCTCACATCTGAATTCAACCCCTTCTTACCACACACTATCCCCAGAACAATTTACCACTCAACGGTTATCTGCCGAAAGACTGGTATCCCTTATACCTGTACCATCATTGAGAGGCTGCTGTGTAAGTGTAAGGAAACAAGAACTGCCCTTCACAACAGCATAATGGCACAGCTCCCACAATGCTATGTTGCCCAATACTCTGTTCCCAATGCCCAGTGGTCACCCACACCTGTCAATGTTCAATTGGGGAACATCAATTCATAAAATTCATAGAATTCCTACAGTATGGAAACCGGCTATTTGACCCATCGAGTCCCTTCCCACCCGGACGCATGCCTAACCCCCATCCCTGTTACCCTGCATTTTCCATGGCTAATCCACCTAACCCTCGTGTCTTTGGACTGTGGGAGGGAAGTGTAGCACCCGAAGGAATCCGACGTACGCTTCGGGAGGATGTGAAAACCCTACACTTATCTGTTTAGGAATTAAACTCAGGTCCCTGACACTGTGAGGCAGCAGTGCTAACCACTGAACTACCATGAAGCCCAACTGTAGGTGAGCAATTGAAAAAGTCAGCTTTTGTTGTCAGCCAGTAAGAGGGAATGCAAGGGAAATCAGTAGCGGATGCAGTCTGCCCCCATAATGCAAACCCTGAGAGTCTGTGATGGTGTTTCACCCCCAGCACCCATTGACTGGAACTGGGCGTCAATCAGTTCCTGCCAACCTTCAAATTCCTGATAGAGCTGAACTGTGTTCCATATTGAGAGCTTCCTCCAGCTCAATGTCCTCATTCTTTTCCTCAGATGACTGCTCCTGCCCCCTCCCAGCTCCTCAGCATCTATCACTTCATCTCATTGCTTACCCCAGTTGGTAAGAGTACAGCACAACAGGGTTAAGCAGGATTACACTGGAGAAAACCCTCAAGACTGGTCTGAGCTGTGGAAGCCCTTCTTCAGCAGCACCACAATCTTCTCCATCATAGCCATGGTCACAGCGTGTCCACTAAATTGGTGACATCGCACTGGCTAATGACCAACATATTCCAGTAAAGACGGAGTGCCTGGTGCAGTCTGAGCTCCTTTCTGATGCCAGACATACCTCGACCCTTCCACTTTCCAATGTATTCATTGGCGCACATTTTTATATTTACATTCAAGATGGCATCAGCAGTAGAGTAGGCAGTGTAATAGCTTCTGTACCAACCCTTGTCCTCTCTTTCTTCTCTTTTACTTTTGCCTTCTTCCCCTTTTATTTATCTCAAATTTACCTGATAAAGAGAGATCTTCAGCCCACGGGGGCTTCAATGGGCTCCGTAGCAGTGGCAGCGGCTTCACGGGCAGCTTGGCCACAGAGTCAGCCTGTTGCTTGGTGTAGCCTGGAGTGGGGCACTCGTTTCCACATGGAGTGGGCCCTTGGTGACAGCATGGCATGGGCGGGTGTAGCCTGGAGTGGGACACTCGTTTCTGTGCGGAGTGTGTCCCTGGTGACAGCATGGCATGGGCTGGTGTAGCCTGAAGTGGGACACTCGTTTCTGTGTGGAGTGTGTCCCTGGTGACAGCATGGCATGGGTTGGTGTAGCCTGGAGTGGGGCACTCGTTTCTGTGTGGAGTGTGTCCCTGGTGACAGTATGGCATGGGCTGGTGTAGCCTGAAGTGGGACACTCGTTTCTACATGGAATGGGCCCCTGGTGACAGCATGGCGTGGGCTGGTGTAGCCTGGAGTGGGACACACGTTTCCGTGTGGAGTGGGTCCCTGGTGACAGCATGGCATGGGCTGGTGTAGCCTGGAGTGGGGCACTCGTTTCCACATGGAGTGGGCCCCTGGTGGCATTCCCCTCAATTCACTGCTGTCCATGTACATGCCCAGCAGTCATTTAAATAAATGATAGTTTGGTTCACACTCAATGGCCTGGTGCAATCCACCTTTGACAAATATTTGGCACAAAAACACATTCGAACTGCATTGTACATGTATAAAGAAATGTTTGCAAATAAAGTGCAGCTGCAGTTTTCACAGATGCTTTATGTATTTTCCTTCATTGTCCAACCCAGCAGATGTTCATCCCATGCTTTTGTCTATCAAAGAGACACTCTCCTTCACACCCTGACAGGTCCCACTTATTTTTGGTTGCATCGAACGCCTGGAGACAAGAAAGTAATGACAGGGAATGCAGCTCACAGAGAACATCATCAGCATTGGACCCTGCCTGATTGCGAAATAAACCATGCCCTTATGTCCCCCTTTATCTCATTCTATATAACAGCCCCTCCGTTCATGTGGAAACTGACCGCATTGAATTCAACCTTCCAGCATTCTCCCTCACCTCACCTCACCATTCTGCTGGTTGTCAAAGATTGAGCAAGATGCTTACAATGTCAAGATAAGCTGCGCTGGATGTCTCTACCCATTCAGTCACAAACAGTCCAGGCCATTCAGGCCCTTCATAGATACCACCCAGAGTGACTTGCTTGGTCACTGTTTGTTTAGCAGTAAAATAAACTTATATATTTACTATTTCCTGAAAAGTTAAGTTACATCGTGAAACAATTAAAACGTTCATCCAAGAATACGTATCCAGAAAATGCAAAACTAATCATCCTGCAATATCTGAAAGAGCTGTTATATGTGTGAAGGAGAGAGATCTTTTCTTTGTATCGATGTCTGTTGGCCTGGGAGGTATTGATGCCTGAAGCAATGAGTGCCTTGGGAGGTTTCCATTCCCAAGTAGTCCCATCTTTCAATGAGATCTGTATTAAAATCTGTCTATTAAACGCTCTCAGAAAATCACTCCTGATAATTGCAATACATATATGCATTTTGAAAGCTAACCTTATGTTAGATACCAGGATGATTAAACCATCAGCATCTTTTAGTTTTCAATTCACAGCATTTCTTTGGAGCTAATTGATGACAATGTTGTAATTGACTAAATCAACGAAGAGAGTTTCACAGTTGATTTGAAATATGCCTCTCAATAAGGTGATGTCTGGAAGAGAATTTAGACAGAAAGCAGACAAAATAATTGTAAGTAATTATTACAGCTGGAATATATATTTCTTTCAATTCTGTTGCATTTCCCAGAATAAGTTTACAAGGATGCAACGGAATTTCACATTTATATTTCAGGTATGCTCTTGGCTTGGAGCTAAACAACTTGGAAATTGGAGTGGGGAATAGCGTGCAATTAGCTGATGTTATTATGAAAGTAGTTTGTCATTTTCATTATTGCTGCGTGCAGTTTGAGTAAAAATAGATGCGACACCAAAATTTTCCCCACCTGCTTTTATGTAAAGATTACATATGTCTTATTAATTCAAAGGGCAATTTTCGCCAGGGCTGTCAGTGATGTTTGAATTTTTTATCAATCAGAAGAGTATTTTTCTTTAACGTTCCTATTTCACCTGGCATGGCAGACTATGTTCCCCCAAGATATTTTGATTGAATAAAATCATTTTCATATTTGTTCTGTTTCAAACACTAAGTAATCCTGTTGCAATACAGACCCTCAATTAAACAGTTGGAAGTTCCAGTTACTATCGCAGAAAATTAAAACAATTACATAAAATGAATATTAATGATGCATAACGAAGGATCCATGTTGCATTGCACTTTTCGAAATATCCACAAACTGTGACCTAAAATTATCAATAGCTACACATGTGAGAGGCTTTGGTGCAGTAAATGGCCTGTTGTTTAATCTTTGTGTAGGTAGTTCATCACAGGAATGTTGGGTTACTGGTTCAGGTTCAGAAGACAGTAAAGATGTCCAAATGCTGTTGCCAATGTGCTTGCATGGATAATTTGCTAAATCCATTATCTCAGTCAGAACTCATTTATAAGTAGAAACATTTTGTTTGTATGACAGTTTGCTCTGAGTTTTGATATTTCATATAATTATTTGCATTTGATAATGGTAAATAGCAAGCTTTAAGATTCAACATAATTAAATGACCATATAAATTTAATGCCTTTTCTTGCTCTTAACATTTTTTATGGCTGTCAACCACAGTTATTATCAACGCAAGCACCACCCACCCCTTCTTACATCAATAGTTCACTGTGTTGTTACAGTGTTTGGATATAAGACTGCAGACTCATCCATAAATGGATGTTTTGTGATGTGCACTCATTACCTCCCACACAGAGCAAAAATAATAAAAATCCCTGTCAGATACAGAAGTAGGATCTGGGGTTGACATCATTCAGTGGTCTGCAAGACCTAAGGCTGCATTTTACAAACGACAAGCAATAATTGATTTCAATTGTGGCAGACATACCTAATGATGGTGACTATCTGGCCCCCAAAAGAGCATCTAGGCAATAAAGGAGCCAGCAGCTGGGCAGTACCAATCACAGTGGAAGAAGAGGATGGCATAGAAGGATGGTACCCTCCAGCCAGCCAAATAGAGAATAGGGCCTTGGGACCAAACCATCAGGCCAAGCCAAAAGGTGGAGAGTTATTGATGAGGGCAGGCAGTGCCATTCGTGTGGGAGTGGCCATTGACCCTGGTGTCCCCTCAAAGATTAAAGCATGCTAAAACATAAGGACTATAGCTCAAACCCAAAGGAATCACCAATATCTACATCACCATTTTGCAAGCTCGTACCCTCCCTATTGCCCACCTTCCTACTGGTTCGAAGCGAGCAAGCAAAATTCAGCCCTATGTTTCTGAAAGATGTACATACATCACAAGGCAGTGAAGAAAACAAATAATGAGCTGGCTTTCCTGGTGAGAGGATTTGAGTCCAAGGAAGGGGGTTTCTTGCTGCAATTGTACAGGGCTTTGGTAAGACCACACCTAGAGTATTGTGTATAGTTTTGGTCTCCTTATCCGAGGAAGGATGAGCTGGCTATTAAGGGAGTGCAAGTGAAGGCTTACCATACTGGGATTCCTGGGATGCAGAGTTGACATATGGGGAGTGATGGGATTGGCTGTAATGTATTTTCTACAGTTTAGAAGAATGAGGGGGAATCTCAAAGAAACGAATAAAAAACTAACAAGATTCAGATGAGTAGTTACATAAAGGGTGATCTCAATAACTAGGGAGCCCAGAACCAGGGTCACAGTCTAAGGATAAGGGGTCAGTCTTCGCAACAAGAAGTTGAGAAATTTATTTACGCATAGACCAAGAGACGTGACCCTGTGGAACTCACTGTCACAGAAGGTACTTGAGGCTAAAACAGTGAATGTTTTCAAGAAGGAGATAGATATATTTCCTGGAGTTAAAGGGATCAAAAAGGCTTTTGGGAAGAAACAGGCACAGGAGAATGTATTGGATGATCCGTCATGATCATATTGAATGGCAGAGCAGGTTCGAAGGGCTGAATAGCCTATTCCTGCCCCTATATTTCATGTCTCTACCATAATATTACTGCTCCTCAATCTCAAGTTTATCTCTTATGATGTTTTATGAATTGGGTGCTTACTGTTGTGTGGTTAGGCCACCTCACTCTGCCGAATAGTGAAAGTGACTACCTCAGTGTAGGAACAGCAGATCTTGCTTGGTCGAGAGTGATAAGTTTCCTGGTATAATTAGAAGTTTCTTTAGCCATGGCCATACCCTGGGTGGGTCTAATGTATTCGTTCTGGATCGGATTTGCCAAACCGTTAAGCTCCTGGATAGGTAATATTAATTGTGTTCCCTTTATGATTCGCACACCCTCTTGGTTTGAAGCAGGATGGTTCATTTTAAAAGAGATCCGTTCCCTTGTGGATATCTTTCTCCCAGGCACAAGTAAATTCATACTCTAAATGCAAAAAACCTAGCCAAGCTTTCTTGAGTTAAAAAGTAAGTTCATTAATTCCCATGCATGAGAAGAATTATTAATGCAACACACAAATTAATAATGAGGTCAGCACAAAAAGATAAAAACTTTAAAAAGACATATAATCCATACCATTCCAGAAAAGTGGATACGTTTTGGTCATTGCAGTGGAGGGTACCAGTGCATTGATGCTGGGAAGGGAACAGTTCGTGATAACACAAATTTTACAGATTTGTTGATGATCGATAATCCTGATGCCTTTCAACTGTGATTACATTCCAGCGTACACGGCAAGATGTTGCTAAGTTTTCTTTTTAACTGGTTTGAAATACTCAGAATAAGTCTTTACCTGAAATGCAGGGATGACTAGCAGATGTCGTTTGACTGTGATCTTCATAGTACACCAGCACAAGAGAGATCAAACCCACTAGACCCCTTCAGTGGAGTTGACACCGGCTTTTTAACCCTGTCATTGTGTTTTCTTTAAAGGGAAACATTTAGAATATTTTGAACAATTTTGGGCCCCATATCTTAGGAAGGATGTACTGGCCATGGAACAGGTCCAGAGGGGGTTCACAAGAATAGTTCCTGGATGAAAGGCTTAACATATGAGGAACATTTCAGGACTCTGGGCCTATACTTGGATTTAGAAGGATGAAGGAGAATCTAATTGAAGCTTAGAGAATATTGAAAGGCCTGAATAAAGTGGATGTTGGGAAGATGTTTCTCTTAGCAGGAGAGATTAGGACTTGAGGGCATAGCCTTCGAGTAAAGGGAAGACCCTTAAGAAAAGAGATGAGGAAAAACTTCTTGAGCCAGAGAGCAGTGAATCTTTGTATTCATTACCACAGAAGGCTGTGGAGATCAGGTGATTGAGTATATTTAAGACAGAGATAGGTAGGCTCTGATTGTTAAAGGGATCAAAGGTTATGGGGAGAATGGTGATGATTCAATCAGCTATGATTGAATGGCAGAGCAGACTCGATGGCCAGAATGGCCTGTTTCTACTGCCATGTTTTATGGTCTTATGGAAAATTATAAAAATGGGTTTACAGTTTAAAAGATAATCCACGTGGGGGCTTACTATTAGGCAGGGTCCATCAACCTCTTTTTATCAATTGAGGTTCCAAGTGATCATAGTCCAGTTTGTTTGAAGGTTCTTTGACATACTAGGGTATGGCACCCCATTTTGCAGAAAATTTATTTCACAATTGCTGTTATTGCCAATATACCTGTCCTCTTTTGAATTTGTTCTCTTTGGAATCAAGAGGAAGATTGTCCACAGAACTCAAATCCATATTATAGAATGAAATGGACAAATTGTATGTTAATTTCAGAGATGATTGGAGAGAATAGATCCATACATTGTAGCCTAAAGGAGCTATATTAATAAGGATGATCAGGTATGGCTGGGATACAGCAAAGGCTTATATCACTCAGAAGCACTGAAACAATAATGAGAGTGTAAGGCACACAACAATTAATGTCAGGACATGAAGCAACTCGTAACACTCACTAGGGAGTACGCTCCTTTATGTGACTCATACATCTTTTGCACAAGGACCATTTCAGCTAAAACACACAGGAACATGAAGCAGCGCCAGTGTTCAATATTTCACAGCTGCTTTAATGCTAAGGTAGGTCTCGGACAAATTTTGCACATGCATTCCAACTTTCACAGGGTTGAGGAGAATCAGAATCAAAGCTGAAAGGATATGTTGATATGTTATAGTGTAGATAAATCACATAGAGTACAAGTCCATTGTAGAGAAATATGACATACAGCAAGCAGAGGACAAACAGCCAACTGAGCGAATGAAATGATAACAGGAGCAGAAAATGTCTCAAGAAAGCATTGTCATCCTGGAAGCGAGTGGTTATAAGGATGTCTCTGATCTCTCAGACTCACAGGATACTTGGTATGTCCTACTCTCTGTGACTACCTTCCTAGGCTATTTGCTTTTTCTCCTGCCTCTCTTCTTCAGCTATGCATTCCCTATTTACCAACTGCGAATCATAGAATCTCTACTGTATGGAAAGAAGCCATTCAGCCCATTGAGTTTGCACCAACCTTCTGAAGACCATCCCACTCAGATCTAGCCCCCCATAACCCTGCTTTTCCCATGACCAAACTACTTATCTTGCACAGCCTTAGACACTCTGGGGCAAGTTAGCATGACCAATCTACCTAACCTGCACATCTTTGGACTGTGAGAGGAAATCAGAGCACCCGGAGGAAACCCATACAGACATGAGGAGAATGTGCAAGCTCCACACAGTCACTCGAGGATGGAATCGCACCCAGGTCACTGGTGCTAAGATGCAACAGTGCTAAACACTGAGCCACTGTGTCATGGGTTACGGAGAATTCAGCACACCATGGAGATTTGGGGTACTCAATGCTCATAATTTAACACTTTGAGATTCAGCATCATCTTGGTAAAAATGTGCTATATGCATCACTTCCAAGGTTAATATATTTCCTTAAAATGTAATATCCAGAATTGAATACAGTACACCAGGATAAAGTCAGACCAAGGTTCTGTACAATAGGAGAATCAGTCCATCATTTTAAATGCCAAAGCCCTAGAGATAAAAGCCAACATTCATTAGCCTTTTTGATTACTTTTTGCACTGGAATATTAGCTTTGGTGATTTGTATAAATGGGCGCATTAATTTGTTTGTTCTACTTCACATCCTAATCTCTTATCATTATGAACACATTCCAATTTGCTTTCCATGAATCCAAAGTACATACAGTGTTGGAAAGAGAGGATGTCCTTGAGGGGGAAATGAAATAATCCAGTTTGATAGAGTTGACGAGGAAAGAAGGATATGATCACAACAACTGAGGTATTTTATGGCCTCCAGACAGTCAGAGAGAAACAGGATTCAATCCACAGGGAATCACAGAGATGAGCAGGAATGAATTAATCATGACTTTATCAACTATCAATGGACCTAAATATCATTTTGGGATAATGTCAAAGAGAAGGAATGATGGAAATTTCTGAAATGCATTCAAGAGAACATCGTTTGTCAGGATGCTCCTGGTCCGTTGGGAAAAATACATTGCTGGATCTGGTGCTGAGGAATGTTGAGGGCCAAATTCTCCAATTGTCTGTGAAGGAACATATATCAGAGTGTTAAAGGGAAGGACATCTCCCTTGGCAAGGCTTCCTGCCTCACCACCAAAAAAAGGCATTGGCCAACCTATCGCCAATTATGTTAGTAACTTCACAGTCAGCAACAGAATGCTCATTGGCCAGATACAGATCTTCCATTCCTCATTCTGAAGAAAGCCCTGCTTCAGAGTTTCGCAGAGGCCCCAGGGCAAGGGAGATGCACATTTTGGGCTCATGGTGAAAAAACCAGTTGGACAGGAATACCCGGGGAGGGGTGATGGGGCAGTCTTTGGGGCAAGCTCCTCAATCAGAAAATGGGGACAGCGGTAGGGGTGTCCCTTGTATTTTCCAACCAAAAGCCGGAACATGTTAACCTACTAGCTGGACTCCTACCTCCATCAAGATCATTTCCTGCCAGCCTAGAAATTGCAAAATTGGTCTCTTGGGCTTCTCTGGCTCATTCACTCCATGTAAAATGATTTAACAGATTGGGACTGAGTGGGTGGTGGTTATGGCAGTGTGAGATGGTGCAAGGCCACCTAGCAGAGACCTGTAAAACTCTGCCCACAAGTTCTAGATTAATGATGGAGAAGAGCAAGGACAAATATTAAGTAGAAAGACTAATTTTTATTGGGCTGTGAGATGATCTAGTCAGGGTCAAATGGAAAGAAAGCTTGACAGGAACCACAAATACAAAACAAAGATGATCTTTTAGGAGGACTACAAGAGCAACTGACATGCTAACAGACCAGCCTGTGAGACAACTATTGGTTATCCTGATGTTTTGAAAATTGAACGGAGGCTGCCATGACAAAAAAGAACTCTGTAACTGAGACAACTTTGTAACTGGCTCAAATACGCATCATCACCTCATTGCCACATGTGGAAAAACACAATAGGAGTGAAGCAAAATGGTCAAGAAATAGGCTGATCTTAATGCTATCTTGACCTTTAAATGAACTTATGTTTACTTGGTTGACTGGAGTGTTTTGTTTGCTGATCTTTAAAATTACTGAATCTACTTCAGGCCACCTGCTAAGCCCTTCAGATACTGTTCCCATTGATCTTATTTGCTTAAGAAATAGATACTGTGAGCTCACAGCAGGATGGCCACATCTGAAAACAAACGATAAAGTTTGTGCTTTATGTATAAACTTTTCACAATAAAAGACTTGCATTTTGCTCCTAAATTGGCTCTTTGATAGGTGCACTGACAGATCCTGCTGAAGTTTTGATCAGAAAGGGGCACTTGGAGTAACTGTGCAGTCAATACTGGTATAAGTATTAGGGTGCTGTGGAGACATGGAACGATTAACCTGTCAACGTTTGTGGGCTCAGGTAGCAGTCATTTTACCAGTGAAAAGATTCTTCCCCATCACCAGGCAGCGAGTCTATTGTATCCATGTCTTAGCCTGCACAAGGTATTCCTGTTACAGTCTCAGCAGCATTGTACTGTGTGGCTAATCGAGTCAATGTCCTTCCTGTCCAACTAACCCTACCCACTGCAGATTCTGTGAGTTCTGCAAATGGACGAATCCTCATCCTTCCTCTGCATATCTCCCTCTGGAATGTCCATGCACTGTGACATTATGTCCTTGATGGAAAATACACTGAGGATGGGTGATGCCACTTTCGCCATTAAGGAATGCTTCTTACTTGGCCATACCTTTTACTACTTGCCCTGTAAGTGATGGTGTGGCACTTAAAATGTAAGAAAATAAGACAGAGGAGCAAGGGATTTCCTAGGGAATGGCCTATGGAACCAGAGACAACAGAGCTAATGTTTAAATTCCTTAAATCTTTGTTCAGAAGACTTTGTTTTCTGTCCTGAGATGCTGCCAGACCTACTGAATTTCTCAAACAACTTCTGTTTTCATTTGTTTCAGATCTCCAGTATCTGTTCTTTGTTTTAGTCCAATATTTGGAATTTGAAACAATTAAAGATTATCGACAATAATAGGGTTAATTTACACTTGGAGATCAATAAGAGTCATGTCGTGTAGATTTGTTAATGGCAAACCAATTCTGACTGACCTGATTGAGTTATCTGATGAAATGACAGAGAGGGTTGATGAAAGCGTTGAACTCAATGCATTCGTAGATTTTCAAAACATGCTATCACACAACAAATATATGTGGAAAATACAAGTACATGGTATAAAAGGAATATTGGTGACCTGGCTAGCAGATAGGTAGTCGCGAGTAGTGATAAAAAGGTGCTTTTCTTGGAAATTATGCTGAAATTTATCTATCTGTATTAGATTGTTTTGTTATATATCAATGATCATGATCTGGTTATGGCAAGGACAAATTTGATGCTTGACGTTATATCAAGTTGCCAAAGTAGTAAACAGCAGGGAAGAACTCACTTCAGAAAAGACATAGGAGAGACTGGTGAAATGAACATTGGCACGTGACAGATAAGATGTAATGAAGTAAGTGTGAAGTGAAACACTTTAGGAGAAGGGAAAGAGTGTAGTGTAATCTAAATTGTTGGGTTCAGGAGTAGAGGGATCAGTGGGTCTTGCAGAATTTTCACATATGTTTGAAGTTTGAAGGCAATTTAGAATGATAGACCATCATAGAAGCTTTTCCAGCACAGAAAGTGGCACTTCGGCCCATTATGTCCATGCTGGTCATAAACATCCCTCTACCTTAATCCCATTTTCCAGCAAATCTGATCAGGTAGTTAATAACGAATGTACTTTACTTTGCCTACAAAAGCAATGAATTTTTAAAAATTGGAAAATAATTTTAAATCTTTAAAATATCATTGTTTAATGATGTATGTCTTATCTGCAATATTAGTTTATTATATCATCAAATAGACATATATATGTATCTTAAACATTTTGAAAAGATTTCTTTTCAAATAAGACAATGGCTACAGCAGAATTATTGTTGTACTTGTTGAACGTGCAGAGAACATAAATTGCTTGACTGATGTCACTGAGTCTGCAAAATTTTCAGAAAGAGGGCACAAGACCCAATGGTGGATGATAAATAAAGTGTTCTTGCATATAGATAGTCTGTGAAATTGACACAAGGGAAGCAAATCTTTGCCCTATTATTCTCTGAACCCCCTCTCATCAAAGCTCAAAACCACAAGTGGGGAGTTCTTACAGAGAGGTCTGAATTTGTGCCATTGTCTCCAGGAGAATAGATTTTAACCAGCCACAGCTGATCCAAAAGAAACCCTGTTTGAAATTGCTTTTTTGAAAGTGACTGGCTGCAGACCAGCCTATGTACAAATGACAAATAAATCCTTACTTCCTAAAATTAATTCACACTGATGTGCGTGTATAAACTTGTCAATGAGCTTGTTGGATATGCTTACACATTTTGAGCCTTTTGTTAATAATCTTTGCAATTTTGCATAAAGCGGATATTTTTTGAGTAACAATCAAATTATGTCAATGTTAATTTAAGAAATTTGGTTGACTGGTTTCTGACACTGTGCTACATACATTCTTACATATAATGAGAAGTATCACCTCCTACTTAAATTCAAACCGACAGTGAACTTTCACAGCCTTCCTGTGCTGTGTATTTATAAGCATCTCTGGATATCGGAGACCGGTCTAAAAACAACAGTGAAATTATAACGTTTAAAAGGCATCCAGATGGGTACATGAATAGGACGGGTTTGCAGGGATATGGGTCATATGCTGGCAAATGGGACTAGATTGATTTAGGATATGTGGTCAGCATGGGCGAGTTGGTCTGTTCCCATGCTGTACATCTTTGTGACTTCATAACTTTATTTAAATGTTTGAATACCAGTGCATGAATGGAACAAGGAAAGGAATCTGTCATTTCTAACTAAGTTACAACAATTGGCGATACCTCAGCTGGAGTATTGTATACGATGCAGGTCACCATCCCTCACAAAGGCTTTAGCAAGGTATAAAGAATATCTACCAGATTATGCCACACTTATCACTTCAAATATGTGAAGAGGTTGGAGAAATTGGGATGTTTCTTCTCATAGAAGAGGTGGCTTAGGGGAAACATGGTAAAAGAATTCAAAATTATGATGTTCTGACAGAGAAATTAGAAAGAAACTGTTTCCTCTGGAAGGTGGGTCAATGAGTAGAGAACAAAAATTAAAATTACGGCAGAAGCACAGGAGATGAACTTAGGGACAGTTTTCACACACTGGGTTGATAAAATATGAACTTAAAAGATGCTGAAATATTTTCTATGGAAATTTTCAGAAGATAATTAGGCATTTATTTGAAAACACTATTTCAAGGTTTAGGGGACAAATGTGATGTGTGGGTGTTACATTGGCTTTAGGAACGGCATTCTCTGTGCTGTTAGATTTGATGATTCAAAAGGCTATTGAACCTTGCTTTTAAAACTGAGCAGACACTTGGATTACCAACTATCTGATGTAATGTGGGTTTATTTGTTGCGTTTTGTGTAATAAAGTTCTGACAAATGTTTCACCATTGCTTGAGGAAATTTCTCAAGTACCTTATCAAACTAGAATATCCCTTCCATGTAAATGCTCTCAGGGAATGGGAGCAAGTGGACAGGTGAGGATAGATTAAAGGATGGAATCTCTCTATATGTCTTTGCTGGTTGGCTCTGAGCATCCGTGGAGGCGTGCATGCCAGGTCAATTAAACTATTTCAGCATCCAGATAGGCAAAGTTTGTTGCAACCTGTGGAATATAAGCCGTAATATGGCCTTGACAACTGAAGTAAATACATCAAAAGTGCATATATATTCAATATCAACCTCCTTTAGCAGGGTCTGGGAGAAATATGGCATAGCCTATGGGGCAAAGGAAAGGGGCGCAGTGAGGTGCCCTCTGGTGCAGATAGCTATTCATTGAGTTTTCTGGCATGATCGAATAGACAGACACCAGACATGTATGTATAATGATATTTCTGCCTGTTTGCTCCATCAAAGTTGAACATTTACACATTGACACATCAATCTGTTGTGGTACAATGCCAGAAGAGATAGACAGCTTCCC
Organism: Stegostoma tigrinum; assembly: GCF_030684315.1. Lineage (NCBI taxonomy): Eukaryota > Metazoa > Chordata > Chondrichthyes > Orectolobiformes > Stegostomatidae > Stegostoma > Stegostoma tigrinum. The sequence continues at coordinate 124,171,021 of NC_081357.1, forward strand.
AGTTTTACTGTAAGGATTATCATTGAGGAATTTGGACCTATCATGATATCTCATTTGCCAATTTCATTGGAAATGTTGAGCTTTTAGTAGCACACTGTCAGTGTGCTACCTTTAAATGTTACTCAGCTGAAAAGAGTGAAGAAGCTACTTAATCATTGAAACAGGCATAACAATCTTGCATTCTGCGGTTATTATAACTTGACCAAAGCTGGTTGCCAGAAATAGAATTGATTTTCTCTGTGTAGTTGACTGAACACAGCAGGCCAAGCTGTCTTGTACTGTCTGTGTTCTGAAGTGGCAGGGGGAGGGGTGAAAGCATTCTGGTGTAATTATCTAGAATTAATGCCTTCTCACTGGCAATCCATCAGCATTAAAGCAGCTGTGAGCTGCATGTCATGGAATCAACATTTGCAAAATTCTGTTACAAAAATAAAGTTTGTAACTGGGAAGATTAAAAAATAGGTGTCCAAACAAAGTCCTCAAGAGGAATAGAATGGAATTGATAATGGCACACATCTTCCAATAGTAATGTAGAGTTGAAAATCAGGATCATGTCAAAGTTCCAGGGTAGATGACCACACAGAATTGCCTGAGACATTTAAACTTCTGGCAGACAATTAATCCACGTTGAAAATTTTACGAAAATACCTCCAGTTGTGAGTTACAGTCTAACATGTCAGACACTTTTGATTCATTAACTGAACAGTTACCCAAGAAATGTTAGAAGAATGTTCTGAGGAAGGGTCGCCGGAATCAAAACAGTAACTCTGATTTTTTTCTTCACAGACGTTACCAGACCTGCTGAGCTTTTCCAGCAACTTCTGTTTCTGTTCCTGATTCACAGCATCCGCGGTTCCATCGTTTTTTAGAAAAATTAAAACCTGCTCAAATTCCTAGGTAACTATAAAAATGCACCATTGCAGCCAGCACAACCTGTACCAACTCGCTGCAGACACCTCTGACACATGCATCCTTCTCCAACTCTCCTCCCAGTGACCAGAAAAACCACCCTGGCTGGATTACCCCTCCCTCCCATATTCTTCCTCAATCCCAGCCCCTAATTTCCTCGATTAAACTGACCTGACATGCCCTCACCTCCTGACCTGAGCAAACCCATCCTGGCTCCTAACCCACACAAATCCAGCCATGGCAGATCGTGGAATTTGTATTCAATAAAAGCCCTGCAATTAAAAACCAAATTATGACTGTGAATCCTTTGTCAATTGTCAGAAAAAAAATCACCTGGTTCATTAATGCCCTTTAGGGAGGGAAGCTGCCATTCTTACTGGTCTGGTCGACATGTGACTGCACACGCACAGCAATGTGGTTGACTCTTAATAGCCCTCTGGGCGTTCAGGGATGGGTATTAAATGCTGCCTATCCAGCAATGCCTGCATCCAATGAGTTTTTAAAAAATGCCATCTATCCATCTGCTATCCCAGACACCTGTTCACCTAGGTGCCAACTTATCCTGTTGTCACTCATCTCCTCCACCCACTTACCAGCTCCTCTCACCCCCTTGCCTAAGTAACTCACACGCCCACAGTCTTCATCGATCAATAAATTAACACTGAATGTGAAATAAGAAAAAAAGATTGATCATGCTTCGAGCGATTAAATAACAATGTCTTTAAACTTTTGAAAGAAATAAACGTATCACTACACTTATTCAATAAATTAGCCAATAATGGTATTGTTGAATGTTTGAAAGAAACAGAAAAAAAAATGCTAAATAAAAATTGAAAGAACTGTAGCTGCTGTAAATCAGGACCAAAAACAAAAGTTGCTGGTAAGTCTCTGCAGGTCTGGCAGCAACTGTGAAGAAAGATCAGAGTTAACATTTGGGGTCCTGAACCGAACAAGATGCTAATATCTGAAGAACGCTACAGCCGTTAAACTGACCTCATCATCTAAATCCCAATGCGGTGAGCCTTCAAGGACATTATCAGTTCCTCTGGTGTCATGGAGAGGGTACAACTTTGCTTCTCCTGTCAAGGCAATCCCAGTTTACTGTAATGAACACAGCCAGGACTATGGCTGTGAAAAGTGTGGATGGGGGAGTAGGTAAATTTCCTATGATCAACATTGGTCACAGTAGATCCAACAAGAAATTCTGGACCAGTATCGCTAAGTCTGCAGCCCGGCAGGAACATGAATTAGACACCCATTCCAAGGTTCATGCACTAGTGCCTTGCTAGAGGAGATGAGAGGTCAGAAAAATATTCTCCACCAGAATTTAGCAAGTGAAGGACCAGAAAAATGGTCAAAACACTGATGGTCATGCAGGTCATTGTCATTATTCAAGCCTTAGGTGCTGAATTTAAGCCATCAAGAATTTTGATGGTGTCACATGCTGGTCCAGGTCAGTGTGTGTGGCTTCAATTGTCATATCCCATTATTTATGAGTAACGTCAGCTACTGCTTAAACCACCATAATTCCTCATTTACGTACCAACAACTTCTGTTCACTACACTTCATTCCTAACATGTGCTTCCCCTTACCTACTGACAGTTAACACTGCTGCAGGCCTCACCGCTACATCTCACAGCCGACAGATATAGCCGACCAGATAATTCAAATTGACTGAATCACACTCACTGACGCACTTCACTCTTTCTTGTAGGATGTGGGATACATAACTGGTAGCAGCTGGAGTCAATCAGACTGGCAGATACACTCTGTGCCCTAATTTATATGGTGGAGATGGTACTAGTTCAGGTGCCCATTTCTCTCACCATGACAAATGGAGAGCGTGAATTTATGATAATCGTTTCATGCCTATACTGTCTGCTTATATTTCACTTCTCCCAAAATCCACACTCTATTCTGACATACAAGATTTTACGATATAATCGAATATTTCTTACTTGCAAGCCTCCCTGCACCAAAATATGTATTTTCCTTTCGGATACCAAGGAGGCACAACATGATCAGGCAATGTAGAAAGAACAAGCAAAGATCAATGATGAAAATACAGCTCAATCACTTGATGTTACTCCAGCTCAGATGCAGATGCTGTGTACACTTTGCAGAGAGATTAGAGGCAGGATCTGCACACAATGACACAGGAATGAATGTGTTATGCCAATGTGTGGGAAAGGATAAAGCATGTACCAGCTCCCCAGATAGTGAAGACGTAACCAGGAGATTCGGATTAGAGCTTTGACACGGTAGAGCCCCACGGGGCATGGAGAACAAAATGCATTGGGAAGCCTGATGTAAGAAAAGGGCTGCCGTTAATATTCAGGAACATGGAAGGGATTGGTATAAATTTGTAACATGGCTATTCGTGAGCTGTGACCTCATGGCTTTCATTGTGGAAAGAAGGGCCAGCTCCATTCATATACTTCTGAATATTACCATGATACAGGATTTGCCACCCCATAGAGCTGTATGGCATGGAAACAGATCCTTCAGTCCAACTCATCATTGCCATCCAGATATCTTTACTTAATCTCATCCCATTTACGAGCATTTGGTACATATCCTTCTAAACTCTTTCTATTCATATACCCATCCAGATGCCTTTTAAATGTTGTAACTTTTACAGCCTCCACCACTTCCTCTGGCAGCTCATGCTATACACACAAACCTACTCTGTGTGAAAAAGTTGGCCCTAATTCGAATCTCCTGGTTACGTCTTCATCTGGGGAGCTATCCGGGGAAAAGACTGCCTGTTCACTTTATCTATGCTCCTCACAATTTTGTAAACAACGATAAGGTCACTCCCTCAGCCTCCTACGTTCCAGGGAAAATAACCCCAGCCTTTTCAGTCACAGGGCAAAGAGACACTACCTAAAATCTGGTCACTGCCATTGAAGCTCAAGCTGCTATCATCATGGCCATATCTAGAGATGTCTACAGGTGCCACAACAATCTACAACATGTGCTTTGACACATTTGCTGAGATTGCTCAGCCTGGGAGTGTGATGGTGGCTCTATGGGGCTTCAATTGCAGTCGTCCTTGTGAAGACAGCATTCTTGAAGAAGGGTAATCCTATTATCTCTGATACAACATTATTAAGCCCATATTGGGCACTGACTCAGTGCTGGGCTCCATCTCACTTCTCTGGGCCATTTCAGCCCTGTTTTTGGGTTATCTTTTCCCTGGAATAATGGAAAAGGAGAGATTGAATGAGATTTAAGTGGCTAGTATATTTCTCAGTTCTGGTGCGGGAGGGAAAAAGGTGGTGAGGTGCTCAGAGTTAGAGAGCAGGCAGCACAGGGGCGTTCATAGCTAACAGTGAGGATGGTTGCAAGGAAATGAGAACAAGTGAAGAAAGACATTGTAGTGAATAGTGAGAGTGGCAGAGCATGAGCCTTGGTGTGGGGGGCATGTGGGAGGAGGGTGTTGAATGTAGAGGCAGAGATGGAATGAATGTGAGGTAGTGGACAGAAGAGTGTGACATTTATTCTGGTGGAGCGGGGAAGATCATTGACCTTCTAGTGGCATTGCTGTCCTTTCATCTGCTCCGTTGAGACAGCAGTGACCCAGGTGACACCATGGGACCAGGCTGCCAACAGCTGGTGGTGTGGGCTAGTCTGCTGGTGCTTGCAGAAGACTAAATCCCTCCTATGCACTGCCAACTCCACCAGGGCCTGCAGGTTCATGTTGGAAAATCACAGCATCATCTTTCTCTTCTCTGTATCCATCATTGTGTTTTTCAGCTTTGGAATGCCAGTGTTCATCCAAATGCACAGGAAGGCTTTTCAAATGACATGGCTGCCAGAGATGCTGGTCTTTTTGGTGGATTTCCACTGAGTAGAAGTTTTTTTTCTGGGAACAGTGCATGGTAAAATAGAGATAGAATTGAATGTGAGGGAAGCAAGTTAAATCGTTAACGAGGCAAGTTTGATACAAGACACCAAGAAACTTCACCAGCTCTTCTCGCAAAAATCCCTCCAAAAATTTGAAACAACTCACACTAGCCAAAACTAAAAATTGAGATTTAGCCTATTGTTTCAAAACATGAACCATTGCTTGAAACCTTTGCAAAAAAATGTTCCTGTGCTAAGTGAGAACACTGTTTGGATTTTTAATAGTTACTGCTTTGCTCAATGTTTAAAGTAAAAACAAGTTTATGTCATCTTAAACAGAACTTTAACAACTTTTTCTTTTGATAGTTGCTTAAGCACAGTTTTCAGTCAATTGCATCACAGCAGCTGTTGTTAAAGAAATGTAGTTCAGTCCCTCGTCAAACATTGCAATCTTAAGGAGCTTGCCAGCTATTGTCCCATTACATGGCATCGTCCCATCAATCCAACAGGCAAGCTATTCATTAGTACTAGTTTTCTTTGGCAGTTATGTCTCTACAACTATGTCTCCAATATAGCAATCCCTCTTTGAACAAAACCTCTATCCTCCTGCTCCATTTTTGTTTGACTTGTGAGTATTTGGCTCCTGGTGATAAAAATAACCAAGGAACTAAAACTGTTGTACTTTAATGCTTCATTTTCCTGCCCTTGATTACAAATAACTTTTCAATAAGGTAATCCTGTGTAGTTTATTATTAAAGTCATTAATTTAGATTACATTGAATGGGGGTGACATTCAGTTAATGTGCAATGTACCTTGGGATGTATGATGCTTTTTCTTTTGTAAGACAGTGAAGATAAACTTTTAATGCCCATTATAGGACGGATTGAATAAAATGGTGATACTTTGCAGAACAGTTCTAATTCCTTATATTTCAACATTTTGAATTGACAATCTAAGCATGGTTATGGTCTATCGCTCAGAAAACTGGTAAAACAATACAAGTAATTCTACAAGTCCATATTGCTCAGATAACCATGATTAAATGGCATAGTACTATACATTGTATTTAATCCGCTTTAAGAAGACATTGTGTATAGTGTGCTTGAATTGTATGTAATATGTAATTGCCTTTAGCATAACTGGAAGAAGAAGTATTCAAGCTCAGAAATAGCATAGACTGGAACGTTCTTTCTGGTATAGAAAAATGAAATTTAATCAATGTGGAATCGTAATTATAAATAAATGCTATCCCCACAAAATTATAGATCCAGATCTTTTTCTACACTTATATATAGTTCAGTGCAGCATTCCAGAATTAATCACATTGACTTCAATTAAATACAGTCTCACGTCTTTACAACAAATTATGTAATCAGGAGGATTCAACATCATTTAAATATGTAATCTTAACAATTAGTGATTATGATTTTATCTAATGGATACTGAAAGGGTTTTTATTTGATATTTAGCTATTTTAATCTTGGTGTTAACCCATTCATTTTAATAGGTTAACAGTTCTGGTGATGTGTAAACTGGGTAAGTGTTAAGCTTTGATGTGCTAATGTAAAAGTTCCTGATGTTATATTTGTGTGTTTCGCCTACTTTTCATAGCCAAAATGTGAGTGTGAGGTTAACCATTTCCACCACATATAACTAACGCTACAATTGAATCCATTTATGTAGATATTGGATTGTTTTTAAATCATGATACAATTTAAAATAAAACAGAAGTCAGTAGCATGGGATGGGGTAGGTTTTCCTTCTGGTCCCACAGAAGTATTGAGGCTTCATAGCTGCTAGCCACCGAGCAAAACCCTGAAGTACCTCTCTCCCATTCCTCACCACCACACTAACTTCAATTCTGGCTTTGGCTTGTTCAGTGCATTTCAAGATTTGCTGTTCATTGGTGTTCAAGGACTGCCGAGTAGTACGCAAACTGTATTTCACTGAGACTGAAACCTGAAAATGGGTCATGTCAACAAGGTGTTGGCCGTTTAGAACGGAGGTGAGGAGAATTTCTTTTCCACTTGAGGAGTTGTGAATCTTTGTAAATCTCTACCTCAAAGCTGTTCAGAAAGAAAGTACATTCATTTATGAGTATAAGTAACATTTAATTTTCTCTCTGTTTCTTCCTTAAGGGAGGGCTGTGGATGATCCATTATTCAATATATTTAGGGCCCAGGTAGACAGATTTTTTTGGAAACTCTAGTGACTAAAGGGTAAAGGAAATGGAAAGGAAAGTGTGTTATGGACCAGACCTGATTCCCTCAAAATATATTAAGAAGGTCATCTAGATCTTACTTTTTTTCTTACTTTAAAGGTAAATGTGAGGTACTATGCTTCAGATGTAAATTGACTGGTCAAACTACTCAATATTAAGCAAAATACAATATATTCCAAGATAATTATTAAAATTCAACTAAAGAAAGGAGAACTTAGAACAAATCAACTCTATTGTTAAACTTGACAGAATAAAAGATAAAACAACCATTACTAACTGTTCCAATATTCTAAACATCTCCTCAACTCCCAGAGGTAAAAGGCAAATTTGGAGACTAGATTTGTCTCACATGCAATCCAACAGCCCAGGGAGAGAAACCCCAGCTTCTGGTGGTAATCAAGAGAGGGGAAAATAGCTTCCACTTCTTCAAGATGGCACCAGCAACTGCTGCTGAAAATTAAACACAAAAATCCCTGGTTCTGTGGATAGGAGTTTGACCACACCCATTCAGGCTGCTTCGCTTGCTTCATCTTTAAAAAAAAAACACCCAAGGTTTCACAAGATGTTTGTCTCCTCTTAAACTACTTTGCACCTGTCCCCCAATCACTTTCTAAAAGAAACCGGTACAAAACACACTTCTTAAAGCCACAGCATTGTCACACCAGAAAGGAAGTACATTCATTTCTGATTTTTTTTTTCCTTTTGTGGGATGTAGGCATCGCTGACTGGGCCAGCATTTATTGACTGTCCCTAGTTGTCCTTGAGAAGATGGTGGTGAGCAGCCTTCTTGAACCGCTGTAGTCCAACAGCTGCAGGTTGCCCACAATGCTATTAGGGAGCGAATTCCAGGATTTTGACCCAGCATCAGTGAAGGAATGGTGATATATATCCATGTCAGGATGGTGAGTGCCTTGGAGGTGGTGATGTTCCCACATGTTTAATGCCCTTATCCTTCTAGATGGAAGTGGTTGTGGGCTTGGAAAGTGTAGTCTGAGGTTCTTTGGTGAATTTCTGCCATGCATCTTGTAAATAGTTCACACTGCTGCTACTGAGCATTGGTGGTGGAGGGAATGGATGCTTGGAATGGAAGCCTTTCCTGGGAATTCATGTTTTCTCTGTTTCTTCTTTTGGGGAGGGTGGTGGATGATCCATTATTTAACACATTTAAGACTCAAGTCGATAGATTTTTGGTGTCTCCAGTGACTAAAGGGTATTAAGAGTGGGCAGGAAAGTCAAGTTGAAGCCAAAGATCAGCTAAGCTCATGGTGAATGGCAGGTCTGTCTTAAAGAGTTATGTGGTCTTATCCTTATGCTATTTCTTGTGTTCTGATGTTTTCTCGAAGCACCATCCATTTCAAAAATGTTTTTGAAAAATAGTTAAAATCTGTCCTTCGTGTATTTCACAGAATACTGCCTCAAAAAAATGGAACATTATTAAGGACTTGAAAGGTCAGTAAATCTTTCCTACTCACAAAACTCTGGCTGCAATAAGTGCACTACAAATTCCTCAATTTCAAAAATCCCAGGTGTGCAGAATTTTCAAGGAGTGAAACCAATTTTTAAAGTTCAAATCCATGGGAACGAAAAGCCGATTAGGAAGTGGGAGAAATCAACGTTATGCGGCGTGAAAGAAATAGCTAAAACTGCAAGTGTTGAAAATTACAACATTTGAAAGGCATCTGGATGGGTATATGAATAGGAAAGGTTTAGAGGGATATGGGCCAAATGCTGGCATGTGGGACTAGATTAATTTAGGATATAAAGGGCCTGTTTTCATACTGTATGGCTCTCTGACTCTATGACTAGAAATTGGAATTTCATCTGTGCATTAAAATGATTGGTTATGAATTTCAACTTTTCTACTTCCTCAATAATATTCCAGAGTGAGGCAGAGAGCCAAGGATAAATGAAATAAACAACTGTGGGTGCTGGAGGTCTGAAGCAAAAACAGAATTTGCTGTCACAACTCAGGCCTGGCAGCATCTGTGGGAAGAAAGCAGAGTCAATGTTTTAGGTCATGACACTTCATCAGATCAGAGAGAGCAAAGGGCCTGGAGACACTCAGAAAGTGGAGAGTAGCAAGTCTGGGAGTAAGTGGTGGAAATGGATCTTCTCTATACAGAGAGTTAGGACTGTTGCAAAGAAAATCTGAAAAGATATGTTGTGGTTTCTGGATGAACACAGCAGGCCAAGCGGCATCTTAGGAGCACAAAAGCTGGTGTTTTGGGCCTAGACCCTTCATCAGAAAAAGGGGATTGGGAGGCGGTTCTGAAATAAATAGGGAGAGAGAGGGACACGGATCGAAGGTCGATAGAGGAGAAGATAGGTGGAGAGGAGACAGACAAGTTAAAGGGGCAGGGATGGAGCCTGCAGAGGTGCGTATAGGTGGGGAGGTAGGAAGGGGATAGGTCAGTCTGGGAAGGACGGACAGGTCAAGGAGGTGGGGTGGGTTTAGTAGGTAGGAAATGGAGGTGTGTCTTGAGGTGGGAGGAGGGGATAAGTGAGAGGAAGAACAGGTTAGGCAGGCAGGGATGAGCTGGGCTGGTTTTGGGATGCAGTGGGGGAAGGGGATGAGCTGGGCTGGTTTTGGGATGCAGTGAGGGGAGGAGAGATTTTGAAGCTTGTGAAGTCCACATTGATACCATTGGGCTGCAGGGCACCCAAGCGGAATTGAGTTGCTGTTCCTGAAACCTTCGGGTGGCACCATTATGGCACTGCAGGAGGCCCAGGATGGACATGTCGTCTAAGGAATGCAAGGGGAGTTGAAATGGTTCGCAACTGGCAGGTGCAGTTGTTTGTTGCGAACCGAGGGTAGGTGCTCTGCAAAGCGGTCCCCAAGCCTCTGCTTGATTTCCCCGATGTAGCGGAGGCAACAACGGTTACGGCAGATGCAGTATGCCACATTGGCAGATGTGCAGGTGAACATCTGCTTAACATTGAAAGTCATCTTGGGGGCTGGGATGTGGGTGAGGGAGGAGGTGTGCTCACCTCTACAGGCTCCATCCCTGCCCCTTTAACTTGTCTGGCTCCTCTCCACCTATCTTCTCCTCTATCGACCTTCGATCCGCCTCCCCCTCTCTCCCTATTTATTTCAGAACCCTCTCCCCAACCCCCTTTTCTGATGAAGGGTCTCAGCCCGAAACGTCAGCTTTTGTGCTCCTGAGATGCTGCTTGGCCTGCTGTGTTCATCTAGCTCCACTCTTTGTTATCTCGGATTCTCCAGCATCTGCAGTTCCCATTATCTCTGTTGTAGTTTCTGTTTGGCTTGCACCAAGAAGCTCTGTGATGCAGGACTCTGTGCTGTCCAGTCTGTTCCCAGGGATGCACACTGAGACAAACATTGCCTGCACCTGGAGGACCATCAACTCATTTAAAGGTGCTTTTTGATCTGCCTGAAACTTTTTGGTCTTCCAGTGCAAAGTGTTAGCCTCAACCAAGAGCTGCAGTCTGGCACATTCCAAGGTACAGGACTATGTGCTAAGGAGTACAATAAAGCTTGGGGCTGCTGCTGTCACGGTGCAGTGAGGAAAGACCACCACGTAAGACCTTTCTACCAAAATGTAACAAGGGTTTTTTCAGTTGTTGCTGAAGATTGTTGCAAATGCTTCAACCTTTGTTTTTGCATTGTCAGGCTGGGCTCCTCATCATTGAGGATTGGGTATTTGTAGAAACTCCTCCTCCACTAAATGTTTAGCTGTTCACCAGCAATCATGGAAGATGTGGCAAAACCTCCTGTCACAAAGTTTTTGTGCTGTTTGGTATGCAAGTAGTCCTGTTTGGCAGCTTCAGCAGATTGACGCCTCATTTCTAGCTTTGCCTGGTACCATTCCTGGTATTCTTCCTGCATTGTTCATTGATGGGTAGGCAATAAATGCTGGCCCAGCCAGCCATACTTAACACCCAGTGAACAAAGCAAAAGATAGCTTTAGATTAAAAAAACGTCTGGGCAGTTTTAATTCAATCACCTCTGAGCAGAGATCCTCAAAGGTAGCACTATTCCATCTCTATTCCATCTCCAACAATGACATACATAGATCCCTTAAAATGGCCACCCAAGTGGACAGGGTTGTTAAGAAAGCATATGGTGTTTTGGCTTTCATTAACAGGGGGATTGAGTTTAAGAGTCGTGAGATCTTGTTGCAGCTCTATAAAACTTTGGTTAGACCGCACTTGGAATACTGCGTCCAGTTCTGGGTGCCCTATTATAGGAAAGATGTGGATGCTTTGGAGAGGGTTCAGAGGAGGTTTACCAGGATGCTGCCTGGACTGGAGGGCTTATCTTATGAAGAGAGGTTGACTGAGCTCGGTCTCTTTTCATTGGAGAAAAGGAGGAGGAGAGGGGACCTAATTGAGGTATACAAGATAATGAGAGGCATAGATAGAGTTGATAGCCAGAGACTATTTCCCAGGGCAGAAATGGCTAGCACGAGGGGTCATAGTTTTAAGCTGGTTGGTGGAAAGTATCGAGGGGATGTCAGAGGCAGGTTCTTTACGCAGAGAGTTGTGAGAGCATGGAATGCGTTGCCAGCAGCAGTTGTGGAAGCAAGGTCATTGGGGTCATTTAAGAGACTGCTGGACATGTATATGGTCACAGAAATTTGAGGGTGCATACATGAGGATCAATGGTCGGCACAACATTGTGGGCTGAAGGGCCTGTTCTGTGCTGTACTGTTCTATGTTCTATGTTCTATGTTCTATTATAATCCATCAACATCGCAAGTAATTGATCGATGTCAAAGTGATACCATTTTCACAGCTGCTAACCAATGAAAATCAAATTCTTCTGATTTTACAGGCATTCTTATGTCTTCTTTGTTCTTTTCATCTTGTGAGTGTCTGATTATGCCAATCAATCGTTAACCTGCATCTACAGTACTAAGAACTGTAAAATTCTCTTTCAGAGTCCAATTGTTGGTGAATATGAATTCAGGCATTGGCTAAATTTCTAATATTATCCTATACTCTTTGGATAATCTCCCTATAAAGGTATATTTACACAGAAATCAGAATAGTAAAGGGCCATTATGATAGTTTTTATAAACCCAGATTTTATGTCGAAAGTTATAAGATCACAAGGCGATAAGATATAGGAGCAGAATTGGGTTTTGCGTCTGTTCTGTCATTCAATATTGGCTGATTTGTTTCTCAAACCCATTCTCTGCCTTCTCCCTGCAACCCTTGATCACCTTATTAATCGAGAAGCGACATATTTATTAGGCTGAATTCAGTAGTTGAATTTCAAAAGACTAATGGTAACATTTTTGAGTGAGTGGGTGAGTGAGTGAATGAGTGACTGGGAGTCTGGTTGTGAGGGAGTGAGCGAGCGAATGAATGGCTAGCAACCTGGCAGTCTGGTTGTGAGTCAGTGACTGAGCGTCTGGGATTCTGGTTGTGAGAGAGTGAGTGAGTGAGTGAGTGAGTAACTGACTGGGAGTCTGGTTGTGAGAGAGTGAGTGAGTGAGTGAATGGCTAGCAGCCTGGCAGTCTGGTTGTGAGTGAGTGACTGGGATTCTGGTTGTGAGAGAGTGAGCGAGCAAGCAAATGAGTGAGTGAGTGAGTAATTGACTGAGAGTCTGGTTGTGAGAGAGTGAGTGAGTGAGCAAGTGAGTGAACGAGCAAATGAGTGTGAGTGAGTAATTGACTGGGAGTCAGGTTCTGAGTGTGAGTGAGTGAGTGAGTGAGGGAGGGAGGGAGGATTGAGTGAGTGAGCGGCTCAGAAGGTCAGTGAGTGACTGGATATCTGGATGTGTGAATGAGTGAGAGACTGTCATTGGTAACCGGTCAGTCTGTGACACGAGAGATGAGCCAAGCAAAGATGTGTTTTAAGAAATTACTTTTCTCCAGACAGACAGAAGAGATGCAGGAGGTGGTCACTGAGACCCCTCTCGCTCTTTCTTTTTCATTCTACCGAATTGAGCATTGCCTGTTGCTACACTAGCCACAGGCACTATGTGAAATATCATCTCGCGGCTGCTGACCCCTGGGGTAGAAATGAGAATTGTTCGAAAACCTATGACTCGTCCCATACCAGCAATCAGAAATGACGTTGTACGCAGCCTGGAACCGTTACATGCATCTATTTACCAGCTTGGCACAAAATTGACTTTTTTTTGCATTTTTAAACACCTTAACCAATCCTCCTTATTTGTTCTGCATGTGGATGGGAATATTTGAATGTACGTGTGTGTGGTTTGTATCAGTTTTGTTTAGAACGTGTCCAAATACCACACATATGATTTTCTTTTCTTTCAAAAGATTTACAAGGAAATTTGTCTGTCTGTGTCTTTACTATCACAGCACTTAAACAATTCAACCCTTACTGAATTGGCAAATATATGTTTTAAAGTACTTGATGCAGGCACTTAACGAGTGAGGGGAGAGAGGAACCATTGTAGCATTTTCCCTTTGACTGTAAAGGCCTAAAGAATGGAGGAGAAGCAATAACTCAGAGATAGTAGGAACTGCAGATGCTGGAGAATCAGAGATAACATGGTGTAGAGCTGGATGGGCACAGCAGGCCAAGCAGCATCAGAGGAGCAGGAAGGCCGAGGTTTCAAGCCTAGACCCTTCTTCGGAAAATAACTCAGCTGGTTTGTGGGAGTCATATCGGATATGTATATCCAATTAAAGGTTTTGACAGTAATTAGGCTACTGGAACGATAAAATATGTTGGTGCACATACTATATTGAACAGTGTGCTCTATGAGATTAGATCATGGTTTCTCATATTTCCTTAAGATCAAAATTGATCCTACTCACTTTAGGAACCTCTTGTGAAACAATCTTTCACTCAGTTTAAAGTGGATACCATAGTGCCGTGGAGATTAAAATTAGGCAACTCACTTTATTCTCCGGTACATCCACTAAGAAGAACACAAATTTGGACTGGAAATTAAAAGGAAAGTGTTTTATATTTGTCTTGTCTCCGAGGATGCTTACAACATTCAGAAAGCTTATAGATTTGCATGAAGTACACTTTTCTTGACCCAACAGGGACCTTCTCACAGCTGAAAGGCAACAATATATCCAGTGTCATCAGCATTCAGAGCTGCTCCCAATATGTCTGTACCTGGAATGTCTTAACAAAGACCCCATTGACCCATGAAATATACAGAAAGCCACAAGCTATGCTACTTCCACAGCTCTAAATGAGATAAATGAGGCGGATTTAACAGCAATGCCCTGATAGATTTTATTTTTATTGACGATAAGATGCTTGTTCACATTTTGGAACAGAGAACAAATATATCTTGCACATTTTCCAACTTCGTGCCAGCAGTAATAAATTTAACGCAACTGAGAAAAGACATTTGTAAACAGTTTACACTTTTTATGCAATTACCACCAGCCAAGCATATTGTCAAAGCAATTCATTTACATTGCTTTTAACAAATCAAAGATTGATTTTTCCCTAAAAGGCGAATAAACCTATTTGAACTTTAAAGCATTTTAAAAAGTGAATGTTGCAAGTTCAGGTAGAAATCATGTTACTTATTAAAGCAACATTAGTGGCTCAAAACCCAGAAAAGAGGCTATTATTTAATAAGGTTTATCATTACTGAATCATTTCCATGCTGATACTTTGGTAGAAACTGGTGACTAACGACATAGATTTGCAGTTGATGGTGTTGAGTAACCAGATATCATCATTAGAATGAGGGTTGACAGTCCTGGTAAGTACAGTGAACTTTATTTTTTTCATTTTGTAGTTGAAAGAGCAAACACTGGAGTAAATAACATCAAAAATGTATTGTATCGACAATTCACTCCGACTCAAAATTTATGGCAACATGTCCATGTATTAATGTGATGCGTTTTTCCTATAACCAAGTCCAGCTTGTGACTTTTCAAGCCTTCCAGAACTATCTTAAGTTTATGGCTCATATCAACTTTGAATAGAATTAGACTGCAGTTCTTCTTCACTGATGATTCTGCTGCACAGTCACACAAAAACAATTGATGACAGCAGTCCCATGGCATGTTCTACTGCTTACATCCAACTAAAGAAGATCTTGTTCATATCATAGTCTAATACATCATTACATAAACTTATCTACCATTAGAATCTGTCTGATTCCAGGTAATTAATCTTTCGTTGAGTTTATTACAGTATTTTTTTTCAAATTGTGATGGTAAGAGTTGTTAGTTTTATTTTAAACCACCTGCTCCTGTATGTATCATCTTCAGGCATGTGCAAGGAAGGAAGTTTTCAGGTATACAACCCTCTTATTTGAAAAACTTTCTTACTCATAGTCATTGTCATATAGCTTGGAAACAGGCTGTTCAGTCGAACTAATCCACACCAACCACTTTCCTAAACTAAGCTAGTCCCCACCTGTTTGCACTTGACCCATATTACGCCAAACCTCTCCTACTCATGAACTTGTCCAAATGTCTTTTAAACATTGTAATTAGAACTACATCCACCACTTTCTCTGACAGTTCATTCCACACATGAACCATTCTCTGTGTAAAAACTTTGCCCCAAAGATCCTTTATAAATATTTCTCCTCTCGCCTTTAAAATATGCACCTTAGTTTTGAGCTCCCCCACCCTAGGGAAAAGACCCTAATCATTCACTTTACCTATGCCCCCCTTCATGATTTTATATGCCTCAATAAGGTCACACTTCATCCTTGTACTCTCTAGTGAAAAAAGTCCCAGCCTATCCAGTCTATTTTTATATCTCAAACCTCCATTCCAGGCAACATCCTGGTAAATCTTTTCTGAACCCTTTCCAGCTTAATAATATCCTCCCAATAACAGGGTGACCAGGACAAGACACGGTACTCCCGAAGAGGCCTCACCAACATCCTGTATAATCTCAATATGATGTCCCAATTCCTATTCTCAAAGATCTGAACAATGAAGGGAAGAATGCTAAATGCCTTCTTAACCACTCTTTCTGGCATGATGCAAATTTCAAAGAATTATATACCTAAACTCTTCAGTCTTATAAATTCCACTTTGCAAATTCTTAATTTATAATAATGGGGTCCTTAATTCTGCTTGACCAAACAAGGTACGGACAAACAGTATTGATAAATTAAGTAGAATTTATGAAGCAAGATTTCATACTTTACAAATTAACAGTGAAGGCAACAGAGAACTTTACTTTGTTTCAAGGCCAAGAATTCTGTGAATGTAGCCTTTACTCTGCCATCTATGGTGTGGTTGCATTGAAGTATCTGAGAAAAATTATACCAGACTGTACCAAGAAGACTCTACTTGGAACTTTCCCCTCTTGGGACATGGTGAGAGAGATGACAAGAAGGGGAGATAATTGGACATTGGAAGGATATTCTCCTCTTTCTTGCCATCTCCCTGATGAGAAATGGCTATTTAATTGAGCCACATCTCCCCTAAATGAAGTGGTCAATCAATGGCCATTTAAAGGTCACAATTGACCACGTCCCTGATTACGTGAATTCCCAGCATGCCGAGAAAGGTGGCCAGATTTTGCCTGTAAAACCAAGGCAGTGTGCCTGTTGGATTAGATGGCTGGACCTCCGATGCTCCAGCCTGGGGCATTCATAGCCATAAATGGAGGACCGTGGAAAGGCACTCCTCTGCTCTGGCCTCCAAAGCCCCTCAAACCCTTTTCCTTCTCCCGCAACAAAATGAAAAGGCATTCACCTGCTCCTAGCTGAACCTCCAGGGAATTTGGATAGTGGGAACTGCAGATGCTGGATAATCCAAGATAACAAAGTGTGGAGCTGGATGTATACAGCAGGCCAAGCAGAATCTTAGGAGCACAAAAGCTGATGTTTCAGGCCTAGACCCCTGAAAAGTCAGCTTTTGTGCTCCAGGGTTTGCCTGGTGGCCTTTAGGATTCAAACAATGCCAGCTGGAAAGTAGGGGCATCTTCTGGTGTCATGGGAGGCCTGTCGTCTACTGTGAAAACTGTCCATTCTATACAAGCCAGGCCAGGTTGTGTCCAATTTGAAGCAGAGAACCTCAGTTTGGCAACAAACAAGATGGAATGCCTCAAAGTATGTGGTTAACCAGATTGTTCCCTGCAAGTTGATCACAGTTAAACTTTGGCAGACAGGTTACTGGGTGAAGTTTATCAGCTGTCTCTGGTGCAGCCACAGAAGAGCCAGTGGAAGGTGGCTGAGGGCCAGGTGGAACCATGGATATAATTGTAAAAGGGTCAGGCAGCAGAGAGGTCGAGCAGCACAAGATTCTGAGGATGAGTCAGGGCTGGAACTGATTCGGCAGCAGATGCCAACGTCATGGAGCAACCCAATAGACAGAGCTATAAAAACCTCACTCCCACAGGATTCCAGGCTGACAGAGGCATCACAACATTCCCACATCACAAAATAAAACAACGGATGCTGGAAATCAGAAACAAAACAGAAATTGCTGGAGAAACTCAGTAGGGGTGGCAGCATCTGTTGAGAAAGAAGAATTAATGTTTCAAGTCTGATGACCTTTCTTTGGAACTCAACATTCTTTGTGTTCCTTAATGCCTGAAAGGAAAAGAGAAAGTTTCTTATTAGAATGTTGAATGAGCCAGAGGGTGAATTGGAACTGAGGGCAGAGTAACTCTAAGCCAACATGAGACAGTGTTGTTGAGAGAGACTTCAAGAGGATGCATAAGGTGACATGTGGCACTGAGTGTGGACCTCAGAATGCTGAGGACTGTTGTTTGAGGAGCATTGATCATCAAAGAGATGTATGTGATCCTGGGTGGATTCAAAACACGAAGTATAAAATTTGAGTTGGAATCCATGTGGGATGAATCTGAACTGTGGGTTGTCACTGAGGAATGAGATGTGGCTGTGGAAGTAAATTTGACGAATTGCTTGTCAAATACCAGGAGTGACAATGAAATTAATGAAGGTGAACAAAAAGAAAAAAAAGAACAGACATTCTATTGGAGAGAGGAACAGAACGCCTTCAAGGTGGGCATACCTGGAAGAGATGTGGCAGTGAGATAATCATTGAACAAAAAGTACCAAAGGACTGTGGACGTTGGAGACCAGAAACAAAAACAGAATTTGCTAAAAATACCCAGTTCAGTTCTGAAAAAGTGTCACAGGGCTTGAAATATTAACTCTGCTTTCTCTCCACACATGTTGCCAGACTTGCTAAGTTTTCCCAGCAATTTCTGATTGCCACATCACCATGGGTTACTGCTCTCTGTTGGCTCAGACCCCACATTTCCAACATGGACATATACTTTCTGGCATTGTTTCTTCATTCTGGTGGCTGGGTTAATTTTTGGCTCTACTGTTTCACCTTCATTCTGCCACTATTGTGGTCAAATCTAAAGTCCAATTTGTAACAATGCACATCCCACTTTTGTCAAATGTATTGCAAAGACAGCATTGAGTTATCTGCCCTGCTGGGCACAATGTCTGAAGATCATTGCACATTCTCGCAAGCGCGTGCATCCGGAAGGAAAAATGTTACAGACCTTTGGCACAAACAGGTTTGATTGTGCTATATATTGGATGCCACATGCATTTGTCGTTTGGAAAAAAAGAATGCTGTCATGCAAGCAAAAGCAAGATATGCATTGACCCTGCTGCTCAGACAGCAGCCACAGAGGCAAGATGATCAAATGCACACTACCTGCTGGGTTGTCAGATGCGCTGCAATCTCCACACTTTGCAAATGCTGCTGGAGGTTTCACACACCAGGAAGCTTAGAGCAATCACTGCTGATGATATGACAAATATTTAAAGACCAAGGTAGAAGCAGGAAAGTCAGTGTAGAGTTAGGGAGTCATAGAGATGTGAGCATAGAAACAGACCACTTGGTCCAAATTATCCATGCCAACCAGATATCCGACAGATTGATTAGAAGTTGTAGTGTGACGTTTTCAAGATTAGCTCTTTACATGTGAAGCCTTCATATCCCTTATAAAGGAGGTCTCTGTTGAAATTTGATAACTCAGTGTGTTACCAACAGAGATAACAAGGCGCAGAGCTGGATGACACAGCAGTCCAAACAGCATTAGAGGAGCAGGAAAGCTGACGTTTCGGCCCTAGGCCATTCTTCAGAAATAGGAGACAGGAAGAGGGTTCTGAAATAAATAGGGAGAGGGGGGAGGCGGATAGAAGATGGATAAAGGAGAAGATAGGTGGAGAGGAGACAGACAAGTCAAAGAGGTGGGGATGGAGCCAGTAAAGGTGAGTGTAGGTGGGGAGTTAGGGAGGGAATAGGTCAGTTCAGGGAGGACGGTCAAGGGGGCAGGATGTGGCTAGTGGGTAGGAGATGAGGGTGGGGCTTGAGGTGGGAGGCAGGGATAGGTGGGAGGAAGGACAGGTTAGGGAGGCGGGGATGAGCTGGGCTGGTTTTGGGATGCAATTGGGGGAGGGGAAATTTTAAATTTTGTGAAGTCCACATTGATACCATTGGGCAGCAGGGATTCCAAGCGAAACATGAGGTGCTGTTCCTGCAATCTTCGGGTGGCATCGTTGTGGCACTGCAGGAGGGCCAGGATGGACATGTGGTCTAAGGAATGGGAGGGGACGTTGAAATGGTTCGTGACTGGGAGGTGCAAATTGAGCATGGGTGTTCCACAAATCAGTCCCCAAGCCTCCGTTTCGTTTCCCCGATATAGAGGAGGCCACAATGGGTACAGCAGATACAGTATACCACATTATCAGATGTGCAGGTGAACATCTGCTTGATGTGGAAAGTCTCCTTGGCGCCTGGGATGGGGGTGAGGGGGGAGGTGTGGGGGCAGGTGTAGCACTTCCTGTGGTTGCAGGGGAAAGTGCCGGGTGTGGTGGGGTTGGAGGGGAGTGTGAAGTGGACAAGGGAGTCACGGAGAGAATGGTCTCTCCGGGAGGCAGATAAGGGTGAGGAGGAAAAAAGTCTTTGGTGGTAGGGTCTGATTGCAGATGGCGGAAGTGTCGGAGCATGATGCATTGGATCCGGAGGTTCGTGGGGTAGTACGTGAGGATGAGGGGGATTCTGTTTTGGTTGTTATTGCAGGGAGGGGGTGTGAGGGATGAGTTGCAGGAAATGTGGGAGACATGGCCGAGGGTGTTTTCAACCACTGACAGGGGAGGTTGTGGTCCTTGAAAAACAAGGACATCTGAGATGTTCGGGAGTGGAATACCTCATCCTGGGAGCAGATGCAATATCTGTGCAGATTGCTGAGAAATCCATCTCTACCAGATCTGCTACATGATTGGCTCGCGGGGGTGTTCAACCATATTTTGTCTATTGACTCAGATTTATCTCACATCAAGTTTTAATATTAGAGTATGATTGAATACATTATGTATAGGATATAGATTACTTTTCCAACTTTGTGTTGCAAAGTTTAATTTGTTTCTTCAAAACTATGAAATATTGCGGCTTAATCCGCTTCCTATGTTCCTGGAATTAAAAACTTTGTACATCTTAAACAAAAATGTTGTTGGTCCTCAACCAGATTGTAAAATAACTTTGGTGGTCTTATCCAAGGACATAGTATAATCTGAAGTTCTTTTGGGTGTGTAACACCTCACAAACATTCTTTACTAGTTTTTTTTAAGCTAGGCATTAAATGTATAGTTAATGATATTAACAACACAATTATTCTTTTAAACTGTATACTTTCCTTTAGTATTTATTATCTTTCAAATTAAAGTACAATTTGTCACTCAGAGCATGTTAAGCAATTACGTTATTGGGAAAAATAATTACGTCATGAAATTCCTTTTTGAATAATAAATCCAGGAAACCTTATCATAAGACCATAAGACCATAAGACACAGGAGCAGAAATTAGACAATTCAGCCCATCTAATCTGCTCTGCCATTCAATCATTGCTGATATGTTCCTCAACACCTTTCTCCTGCTTTCTCTATGCAACCCTTGATTCCCTTGATAACCAAGAACCTATCTGTCTCAGTCTTAAATGTACTCAATGACCTGGCCTCCACAGCCTACTGTGGCAGTGAATTCCAAAGATCCACTACTCTCTGGCTGAAGAAATTTCTCCTTATCATGCTCTTTAAGCCAGTCTATGAAATATGTTTTCAGGTTTCTTCTTTGCCCTTTTGAAATAGAGAATTCCATCGGTAAATGATCACGAATTTGACTAGAACAAGCATTAAGACATTCGTCAATCCCCACCTCAATCCCTTGCTGCATGTAAAACCCCAGTTCAGAAGAAATCATATTGTAGTTGGAATGTTAACTTTCTACAGATGTTTCCAGACCAGTAGTGTTCTGTGGCAGTTTCTGCACTCATTCCAATGAGAGAAATTAGTTTGGTCTGCTTTCAGGTCTTCACAAATGAAATGTTCTGAAGAAGGGTCACTGGACCTGAAATGTTAATTCCAATTTCTATCCACAGATGCTACCAGCCTTGCTGAGCTTTTCCAGCAATTTTTGTTTATGTTTCTTCACCATTTGCACTTGCTACATATCTCCTGGGTTAATGTGGAGATATAGGCAGCATGATCATTCTTCCACTCTCTGTAAGGAGTGTCTTACTTCCACACAATGGGAGCAATTTCAACTTTGGGCAATGTATAAAATGGGCCATGTCGATTCAAATGGCCATTATCCACCACTGCCTCAGTAAACATACATAATCAGCAGACGAAGTGATACAGCATTTACAATGACACTGAAAGCAAGAATCATATTTAGTTTATTTCCATTCACTGGTCAGAAATTCAAAATACTGGATGTTCCTAGACACAATCTGTATCCTGTCATTGAATGTCATAGCTCATCACGTGCCAATTACATTCCTTAATATGTACGCCACCCTCAATTTGATGCACAACTATTGCAGACAATACAATTTCTTGTGCTAGATAAAATGTATAACAGAAGACAATTATATATCATTCTGCAAACAAGAGGTTCATTTTCCTCCTTTGTAATATCAGCCAGGCAGTTATCGGAAATGTGAGTGCAGTCAAGAGAACTTAGAATGTATTCATATTTCACACCAGTGTAGGACCCAATTGGCAAATTAGTTATATGTCCAGGCGTTGATCATTCCTATCAAGGATCTGTTCAGAACCCAAGGATTTCAGCAAAATATCTTGGTGCATGGATTTGGCTGCAGAATTCTTTTAAGAGGCCCCTGTTCTTTCATTAGGCAGTGACTGTTCTAACTGTTGTTGATAATTCAAAGGATGCTTTTGGTTCTGGTACATTGAATGACCTTCACCTCCAGAAATATAGCTTTTCATCTAGCCAGGGGAAAAGAAATGAAGATCAATGACAGTCCCAGATTAAGAAAATCGCTGCAATTTCAGGCAATTCCCTAATGGAAATGAGTGTCTCATAGAAACACACCCTAAATTCAACACCTAATTAATCACTCTGCTTTGATCTGCCACAAAGACTTTCTAAGCGAGATTGAGTGGAAACTTAATTCGTTATTGCACAGGGAATACTTCCAAAATTGAACTGTCAATCCATTTTAGGAGGAACCTGAGATTAGCACATCCAGGATGATACTTAACCCAGATGGTTTAGTTCTTAAGTGGAAACACTTTCTGTTCTCCAGCACTCAAATTCTTCAATTTACCCATCATTACGCACAATCTATTACAGATTGAAATCATTTGTAATTTACATGATCCTTGATAAATTAACTGCACTTTCACGTATGCTTCCACTCAATATTCTATCAACCTATAACTTCTTGAAACTTCCAAAATTGCAAAGCTCCTCCATTATGTCTCAACTGATTATGGAACAGTTCAATTTGAAACATTAACCGAATTATACCCCTTGCTTCATATCAGAAAGCTAAAATAGGATTTAAGCTAATTCTAAGTGAGGCTAATAATCAATTAATACAATCTAGTAGGAGTCAAACATATTTTACAAGGCATCATTATCATACATTAAGTCTGTCTGTTTCATGCTAGTTAATACTCAAAAACATACTCCTTTGAGTTGTATTATTATTGAAACATAAAAGATGCGAGCTAGCCTAACATTGGATGAGCTGGCTTGAAATGCTGAAGTGAGCAAGATACATTCTAACAGCAAATGTTGCTACAAATTACTCACTCCATTTACAAAATATATGCAGTGTGATGTTTCACCACTCATATGACTCGATTTTATTTTTACGTACTGCGGTCTTTCATCTTTCAAGACATATACAGTTAGTTTAGGGACAGAGGCATTCGACAGGCACAATGTCAACAATTTTTTTCACTTCAGCTTCTGTGATTTTTCCTGACCAATCATTATAATGATTATTTTTCTTCAAAGCTTTATTTTTATTAACCATCTATACGAAAGTTTCAGAGATATTAGGAACTGTGAATGCTGGAGAATCTGAGATTACAAGGTGTATCGTAGGATGAACACAGCAGGCCAAGCAGCATCAGAGGAGCAGAAAGTTGGCGTTTCGGTCTGCACCCTTCTTCAGAAATGAAAGTTTATATGAAAGCTTGATTTGTTGTAAAATAATAAACATTCAGATGGTGTGCATACTCTATGAATCCCAGAAAATTAGTAGCTTCAGGTGAGTGAAAGAGTGTAATGAAAATAAATTACATTGATATATCCCAACAAACAATTTCTATTAGAATAGAATCTTAAACCCATTCCAAAAATTATGCCTGTAAAGCGCTTCCTGTATTGTTGTTGTATTTTCTACTTCCCCTTTCACTAATGGTGAATGGCACTGAAATTTAATTTGTAAACATCAGTGCATTCTGAACAGTTTTAGAAGCTGGTTTGTTTATATTACTTGAAATATTTCAGTACATTTAAACATTTTTCTTCACCTAGAAAAATACAATGAATTGAATTTAACTCTTCTGTAGCGTATATTGTGATAGTGAGCTATATCATGTCATCCAGCTCCACACCTTGCTATCTTATACTGTGTCACAGCTGGGATGAAAAGTGTGGCTCTGTCGGTAACACTGACATTTCTGAAAGCTAAGACTCTGGGTTCAAGATCCTTTCCAGAGATTCGTACGCAAACTCTCGAATGATACACCAGTGAGATACTGTGGGGACATTGCCATTTTCAGGGTATCACACATTGGAATATCCTGAAGCCTTGAAAGATGGATTAGGCGCTTTTTTCATCGATTTCCTCTTGGCAATAATAAATACACTAGTGAAAAAGAAACAGAACAAGTCTAAATTGACCAATTACTGCCTGCCGAGCTACTCTCAGTCATCAACAAAGTTATGGAAGTGATGACATTGCTATGAAGCAGTACTCAGCCAATTACCTGCTCATTGGCACTGAGTTGGATTCTGCCAGGCCTGCTCTGCACCTGATCTAATTATAACCCTTCCAGAGGGCTGCCCAGTACTGAATGGTCAATGATCTTTTCCATTTTTCCAAAATAAGCACCACAATTTCTCACTGACTTCCAGATTCACACTATCTCCGTTACCACGCTCCCTTCCACAAAGGGTCACATTGTATAAATAATGTGTGCACCATCCACCCTGCTCACTGTCGCCCATCCCAAACTGCAACAAGACTATTCCTGCATGCCCTCTGCCTACTTACTTTCTCAAGAAACATTCCTATCTGCATCAACATTAACACCTATGCCACACATTCTCATCTTACATAATACCCGCTCTTTTCTCTCATTCCAGAGATAAACAGCCCACAATAGTGCAGCAAGAGTCAAGCCAGGTTTTGTCCTGCACATCATTCAGGTCCTCAACCCTTACAAGAAGAGGATGCTGACTCTGACTGCCGTGAACAGGGTGTGGACATGTATCAAAGACTGAGCTAGACGTACTGTGCCAGGATGCCTGGAGTGTAGGGCCCTTGGCTTGACAAGGACTGTTGGCAATTGTGGCAAGCTTCCTGGTTTTGTTTCTTTGCAAAATGACAGAGCAAGACAGCAGTGAAATGAATCAGGTATCTCTAGCTGATGGAGATAAGTGTAAAAAGGCAAGGCAGGGGTGCTGCAAGCATTAAAGAAAACTCAGGATGACTGACTGAGTGAAGAGCCCAGAGGTGTAGCCTTGACCAATCCCTGAGTTGAATCTGTGTCACAGAGCATGTGGCATCCTTGCAACAGCATTACAATGAGAGTTATCAGCGAGATGCACCACAAAGATTCATGCAGACTGGTCTATGATGAATGCTAACGTATGGTGGGCTTAAGGTGCATGTGGCCAGTGCCCACGAAGCATGCCCGGAGATGTTGGTGTCCAATGTCCAACATCCTTTGGAGCAAGTGCCGAATTGAACCCACCAAGAACTCTCTCTGGTTTCCACGCCACATTTTCTTTCAATACCCTGGAGCTCCCTTTTTCACAGCATGTTAAGTGTTCCTACACCCAAAAGACTTTGGCATGATAGTTCAGTGGTTAGCACTGCTGCCTCACAGTGCCAGGGAGCTGGGTACGATTCCACCTTCGGGTGACCATCTGTGTGGAGTGTGCACATTCTCCCTGTGTCTGTGTGGATTTACTCTGGGTATTCTGGTTTCCTCTCACAGACCAAAGATGTGCAGGTTAAGTGGATAGGCCATGTTAAGTTGCCCCTAATGTCCATGGATGTGTAGACTAAGAAATGCAAGGTTATGGGAATAGGATGGAGTTATGGGTTTGGGTGCTATACTCTTCAGAGGGTCAGGATGGATTCGATGGGCCAAATGGTCTGCTTCTGCAACTTAGGGAATTCTATTCTATGGATTATCACCTTCTCAAGGGTGATTAGAGAAGATTATCTGTGATCAAATTAAGAAAAACTAACATCAGCTAAGGTGTACCACAATGAGAGAGATTAGATCCACAGTTTACAGATATGGAATATTCAATTTCAGATCAAAGTGACAAGAATTTGTTTCTTTCAATCAAATAGCTGTTGGTATGTGAAAATCTCTTCCTCTTAGAGTGTCAGACATGGGTAATTGAATGGGCATGTCATTGAATATTTTTAAAGCTCAGTTAAATAGATTCTTAATTGACAAGTGAGTCAGGGATAATAAGAATTAGACTGGAAAGTAAAGTTCAGATCAAATTAAGATCAACTATGATTTTATCAAACAGTGGATCTGACTCAAGGGACTGAATGAATTACACTTCCTTAGTTGTTTGATCATTTGTTTGTATCAGAAAATTGGGCAGGGCAGACATTGTGTTTTGTATTTTGGGGCATGAAACATAGAAAAGTGTTCATTCTGACCACGAAAAAGTGCAGACGTTTTAACTTGGCTTTAAGAGATGATGAAACAACTATTTTCCCTTCTGACGGGAGGAAAGCACTATGGCTGCAGAAAGGCTAGCAGGCACACAGTGAACAGTACAGAGAAAACCATTGTTATTCAAAGAAAATAATAGACTGCTTTAAATAGAATTTAAAGCTTTCGAAGAAGTAAAATAGTGCAACATTGTTGTAACATAAAATTTAAATCTTAAAAGAAGAAATATAATTCATTTTGCAATATAGCACAGCTTTAAATCCTGTAAACAATAGAGATAAAAACCATTGCTATTTGCAGAAGTAAAAATCTCACAACAGAAGAGTTTCAGATACCATTGATTTGCTGCAGGATTAAGGATTAAAGGCCAGAAATACAGGTGTAATTAAATACTGTGGTATTTAAAACAACTTTAAAGGAAGAAAAGAATAAATAACTTCATTCAGAAGAAATAGCACAACACTAATACAAAGATTTAGCATTTGGTATGGAAGGAAGCATTTTTCAGGATACAAACATGCTTCAAAATTGAAAGAAAAAGCTCAAGATGGACAAGCAAAACCGCTATCGGATTCTCCACCAGAAATTGCTGGAAAAGCTCAGCTCTGGCAGAACTTTTCTGAGGAAGGGTCACTGGACCTGAAACATTCATTCTGATTTCTCTTCACAGGTTCTGCCACATATAGAACATAGAACATAGAAGAGTATAGTACAGGCCCTTCGGCCCAAGATGTTGTGCTGAAATTTTACCCTAAACCTAAGGTCTATCTAACGTCCACCTCTACGTTATACTATCATCCATATGTCTATCTAAAGATGCTTAAATGCCTGTATTGAGGCTGACTCCACTACCCTCTCCGGCAATGCTTTCCACTCCCCAACCACTCTCTGAGTAGAGAACCTATCTCTGACATCTCCCCTATATCGAACTCCATTCACTTAAAAACTATGTGCCCTCGTAATAGTTACCTCCACCCCAGGAAAAGTCTCTGGCTGTCCACTCTATCTATATCTCTGATCATCTTATATACCTCTATCAAGTCACTGCCCATCCTTCGTTGTTCTAAAGAGAAAACAATAGCTCTCTCAACCTTTCTTTGTAAGCCCTTCCCTCCTTTCCAGGCAACATCCTGGTAAATCTCCTCTGCACCTTTTCCAATGCTTCCACGTCTTTCCTGTAATTAGGTGAACACTCCAGATGTGGCCGAACCAGGGTTTTGTGGAGCTGGAGCATAACTTCATTGCTCTTGAACTCAATCCCTCTATTAATGAAAGCTAACACACCATATGCCTTCTTAACAACACTGTCCACCTGGGTGGCAGCTTTCAGGGAGCTGTGGACATGAGCACCAAGATCCTTCTGCTCCTCCACAGTACTAAGCATCTTTCTGCTAACCCAGTGTTCTGCTTTCAAGTCTGTCCTTCCAAAATGAATAACCTCACACTTTTCAGGGTTAAACTCCATCTGCCACCTCTCAGCCCAGCTCTGCATCCTATCAATGTCCCTTTGTTACCCAAAACAGCCCTCCACACTGTCCAAAACTCGACCAACCTTTGTATTGTCCACAAACTTACTAATCCACCCTTCCATTCATTCATCCGAATTGTTTACAAAAATCAAAGATAGAAGAGGACCCAGAACATATCCTTGTGATACACCACTCCTAACTGAGCACCATGTTGAATATTTGCCATCCACTACCACCCTTTGTCTTCTAAGGGTCAGCCAACTCTGAATCCAATCTGCCACATTTCCCCCTATCCCATGCTTCCTTATTTTCTGCATGATCCTACCAAGGGGGACCTTACCAAACGCATTACTTATTTCCATGTATACTACATCTATTGCCCCACCTTCATCCATGTGTTTGGTCACCTCTTCAAAGAATTAAATAAAGCTTGTGAGGCATGATGTATCCCTCACAATCAATGCTGACTATCATGAATCAAACTGTGACTATCCAAGTGATAAAACATCCTATCTCTCAGAGCCGTTTCCAATAATTTGGCCATCACTGAAGTAAGAAACTGGCCTATAATTTCCGGGGTTATCCTTATTCCCTTTTTGAACAAGAGAATGATGTTTGCCACTTTCCAATCTTCCAGCACTATACCTGTGGACAGTGAGGACAAAAAGGTCATCACCAAAGGCCCTGCGACCTCTTCCACCTGTACCCTTCCAGTATGTGTCTCCCCATCTGCTCCTCCACTTTTCTGCAACTATTAGGTGGTCTGTAAAAAAAAACTCCAACAAAGTGACTGCTCCTTTCTTGTTCCTGGCCTCGACCCAAAATGACTCTGTGGACATATCATTCTCAAACTGCCTTTCAGTAGCTGCTGTACTCACCCTGACTAGCAATGCCACTCCCCCACCTCTTTTACCAGCCTTGCTATGTCTTTTAAAGCAAATGTACAGCAACTCCTGTTGTTGCATCTGAATTACAGTATCTGCAGTTCTTTTGGTTTTTATTGAATCCTATAATACCGAGATGGTGTCCTAAATCATCAAAGTATTAAAAAAAGGCACAA
Organism: Stegostoma tigrinum; assembly: GCF_030684315.1. Taxonomy (NCBI): domain Eukaryota; kingdom Metazoa; phylum Chordata; class Chondrichthyes; order Orectolobiformes; family Stegostomatidae; genus Stegostoma; species Stegostoma tigrinum. The sequence goes on from NC_081357.1 coordinate 124,199,652, forward strand.
ATACTTTTGAAGAAATTCTACATGTCTTTGATCACTAATTTGAGAACATCAAAAATTCTTGAAAGATTAAAACTTAACAGAAGCATTCACCATCCTAGAGAAACTGTAATCAAATTCATTAACAATATCTAGCGATGAGTGGAAAATTGTGACTGTGGAATTTTGATATTGTTATTCATAAAAGTTAAGATTGTTGTTGGAATTATTGATGTGTCTTTGTTAGATTTCTTATAGTCCAAGGAAGATTTGCCTTGGAAGAAAGCGTTTCACAATGTGCTTGAAATAGAAGCCAGGAACCTGATGAACAAATCCTGAGACAAGGAGACTCTGATCACAGAAGAGCAACAAAATTCATCCATGTTACAGGCCAAATAGTAGATAACAAAAAAAGCTCGCCAGGCACAAAGGGTCCCCAACTGTGGCAGAGAATGCTATATTTGTGAAGCAGTCGGCAATTTCCAGATGATATGCAGAAGTAGGATGAAATATCAGAACAGCACAAACACGACAGCTTATTGGTCAAAAGATGCCAATGCAATAGAATCATCCCCAGCAGAAAATATGCCCAAAGTATTTCTGAGAGAAATTGATAATTCAATTAAATTAAGTTTGACAGAATCTGCCCATCTGGTTCACTAATGTCCTTGTGGGGAAGGAAACTGCTACCCTTATCTAGTCTGGCTCTCGCGTAACTCCAGACCCACTGAAATGTGGTTGACTCTCAGCTGCTCTCTGGGTAATTAAGGATGTGCAATAAATGCTGACCCGACCAGAGATGCCCACATCCTGCGACTGAATAAAAAGAATGATTTTACATTCAATTTAAGCTTGATACACAGATGAGTATGACTGCTTATCAGATTAAGTACCAAGGCTGAAGAAAGGAAATAGATGTTAAGATTTCCAGAGATGATATTACATGGTTCTGGTGGTGTAATTTCAAGATCAATATTACTCTACAAGCAACTGTGCATCAGACAAGAGTGAGGTTTGAGAACGTATATGTGATTCACAATCAATACTTCTTATCTTTGATCTTTCACATATGTTTTGAGTCCAACATCGTTGAGGTAGCAGAAGGAACTTAATAGCTGATTGATATCATCACTCTTGCAATGTATAACACACCTGCATGAATACCCTTCCCAGTATATGACAGCACATGGAATGCTTATGTGAGGGGCTTATATTTCCCAAAATAGACATGGCTAAGTACACTTGTGTGATCATGCCTCCCAGTATGGTGCCAGAAAGGTTCCACAGGAAGTGGTTGGAAGCATTGCAAACCCCCATTTAGGAAGGTTTCTGTCTGACACTGATAAAAACAGTAAGTGCTGTGGAAGCCGTTGTGGCTTCCTTTATATTGGGGAAACCAAGCGGAGGGTTGGAGACCACTTTGCAGAACACCTACACTTGGTTCGCAATAAACAACTGCACCTCCCAGTCGCAAACCATTTCCACTCCCCCTCCCATTCCTCAGACAACATGTCCATCCTGGGCCTCCTGTAGTGCCATAATGATGCCACCCGAAGGTTGCAGGAACAGCAACTCATATTCTGCTTGGGAACCCTGCAGCTCAATGGTATCAATGTGGATTTCACCGGCTTCAAAATCTCCCCTCCCCCCACTGCATCCCAAAACCAGCCCAATTCGTCCCCGCCTCCCTAACCTGTTCTTCCTTTCACCTACCCCCTCTTCCCACCCCAAGCCACACCTCCATTTGCTCCCTACGAACCTCATCCTGCCCCCTTGACCTGTCCATCCTCCCCAGACTGACCTATCCCCTCCCTACCTCCCCACCTATACTCTCCTCTCCACCTATCTTCTCCTCTATCCATCTTCGATCCGCATCTACCTCTCTCCCTATTTATTTCAGAATCTTATCCCATCCCCTTCTTCTGATGAAGGGTCTCAGCCCAAAACATCAGCTTTTGTGCTCCTAAGATGCTGCTGGGCCTGCTGTGTTCATCCAGCTCCACACTTTGTTACCTCAGATTCTCCAGCATCTGCAGTTCCCATTATCGCTGTGAAAGCTGAGCAGGCCTGGCAGCATCTCCAATTAAAAGAAACAGCGCTAACATCTCGCATTCACCATGACTCTTCTTCAGAATTTATTTTAAAGATGAAAATGAAAATCCTGTCAGAGAGAAGGTTCTTCAAGATGGAAGTACCTGGGACAGAATTAACATTCAATGGAACACTGTGTGCAGTTCGGGTCACCACACTATGGAAAGATACAATTGAACTGGAGAGGTACAAAGGATGTCACCTGGGATGAAACATCTCAGCTGTGAGGAGACACTGGAAAGGCCAGGTATGTTTTCCCTGGAGCAGAAGGGGGTGAGGGGGTATCTGATGAGGTATACAAAACTATGAGACGCATAGACAGAGTAGGTCATGAGAATCCTTCTCCATGGCACATGTCTCAAACACCAAAGGGCACAGTTTGAGGATTAAGTGGGTTAGAGGACATTTGAGAAAAGAAAAATCATGCAGTGGGTGGCAGAAAGATGGAACATGCTGCCTGGAAGCGTATTGGAGACAAGTGGTCTCGCGACATTTAAGGAGTATCTGGATAAGCATTTAAAATGCCATATGTGTGAATGATTAGGAAATGTTCACTTGCTTTGCCAGATGGGCTGATTCTGCCAGAAGTGTTATCCTATAACACCACACAGTGGTATGTCTTGTTTTTCTATATGATTCTCTCTGATGTGGCGGTGCCAGTGTTGGATTGGGGTGGACAAAGTCAGAAGCTACATGACGCCAGGTTATAGTTAATCAGGTTTATTTGAAATCACAAGCTTTTGGAACGCTGTCCCATCATCAAGCGAAGGGGTAGCGCTATGAAAGCTTATGATTTCAAATAAACTTGTTGGACAATAATCCGGTGTTGCATGATTGTCTCTGAATTATGATTGTCAAGTCAACGTCACAGTTTGAATGCACCATGGAAGACTGGCAAATTTTTTGTCTCAATTCACAATAGAGTGTGAGATCCCTGATGGGGGCTGTTGATCTGGTCCAATCATTGACCCCTGGCTGACAGATAAAAATGCATGAGTGTCAGAGATACTGATACTCTGGTACTTGACACTGTATGAGGCAGTACCTCAATCAAGGGCTACTCATGCATCAATAAATGGTGATTTGGTGACGGGATACTGGCCTCAGTTGAGTTACTTCAATCTGAGTTAGGTAACTTTTGTTATCCCAATATAGGGTGCAGTTTTCCACTGTAAATTAATGTTTCATGAGGGGGCAATGGATAACTAAGTTGAAAGGAGTAGTGAAAGTGAAGCTGGGGATCAGTTTGGTCCAAGGCCCACCGAATGCAATTTTCATGTAGGCTATAAATAGGCCATGCCTCCTGCAAGGGGCTGCATAAGTATGCAAGTTGGGGCAACCAAAACTTTTACAAAGCAAAACCAAAGTATGAAATCAGAGCCTGTAGGCATGAAGATGGAAAAGCACTGCAAGTCATATAGCATTCGAAGAGCAAGGGGGTGAACATTGTGGATTGAAACCCTTCATCTGGGGAGGGGGAGAGGAGCCCAGAAATAAATAAAGTGAGGGGGTTGGGGCAGAGGGGGAAAGAAGAAGAGAGGGTGACAAGTGGATGCAGGTAGGGGGTTGTTATGATTGGTCCTTGGGAAGGGTGGAGAAGACAGGTGAGTAGGAAGATGGATAGGTTAGGTCAGGTCAGGAGGGGGAGAGCTGGATATGGGAAAAAGCTGGGCGTGGAGGGATTTTGAAGCTAGTGCAGTCAATGTTCATGCCATTGGTCTGTAAGCTTACAAGATAAAATATCAGGCTTTGTGCTTCCAGTTTACTGTGAATATGGAGGAGGCCAAGGGTGATCATGTCATCAGGGGAGTGGGAGGGGGAATTAAAACAGTTGGCAACCAGAAGATTAGTTTGGTTGGACGTGCCGAGAGCAGATGCTCCATGAACCAGTCCCGAGTCTCTGTTTGGTCTCCTCAATATAGAGGACAGCACAACAGGAGCAATGGGGGCAATAGATCAGGTTGGATGAAGTGCAGGTGAATCTCTGCTGGAGCTGGAAGGGTTGTCTGGGGCCTTGGATGGAGGTGAGAAGGAGGTGTAGGGGCAGGTGTAGCACCTCCAGCAGTTGCAGGGAAAGGTACCAGGTGTAATGGAGGGATTGGTGGTGAGTGTGGAGTTGACGAGGGAGTCACTGAATGAATGGTCCCTTTGGAAAGCAGACAGGGCGGGCAGGGAAATATCCTCATGCAGTGGGGTCTGATTGTAATGGGTGGAAATGTCAGAGGACAATGTGTTGGATATAGAGATCAATGGGGTGGTTCTTGTGGGCTAAGGGGATTCTCATTGTTGTTGCGGGGAGGGGGATTGAGGGCAGAAGTGCAGGAAAAGGAGGAGATATGGTTGAGGGCATTCTTCATTACAGAGGGGGTGAAATTACAGTCCCTATAGTAGGAGAATATCAGTGATGTTCTGGAGTAGAATGCCTCATCCTGGGAGCAGATGTGGCAGACGCAGAGGAATTGGAAGCATGGGATAGCATGTTGAAAGGTCAGTGTTTGAGAGGAGGAGTCGTCGAGGTGGTTGTGGGAGTCCGTGAGTTTGAAATGGATGTTGGTGATGAGTTGGTTTCTGGAGATGGAGACAGAGAGGTCCAGGAAAGGGAGCAAGGTGTCAGGAAGAGTCCCGGTGAAATTGAGAGCGAGGTGGAAAGTGTTGGCGAAGTTGATGAGCTGCTCAAGCACTTCGTGGGAGCACGAGGCCGCACTGATACAGTTATCAATATAACAGAGAAAGGGATGAGGATGGTGACGGTGTAGTTGTGGAAGAGGGACCATTCCACAAATCCTACAAAGAAGCAGGCAAAGCTCAGTCCCATGCAAGTGCTCAGGGCCACCCCTCTGGCTTGTCAGAAGTGGGAGGAATTAAAGAAGAAATTGTTGAAATTGAGGACCAATTTAGCCAAATGAATGAGAGTGTCAGTGGTGGGGGACTCGGTGGGCCTATGGGAGAGGAAGAAGCAGAGGGCTTTTAGACCCTCCATGTGGGGGATACAGAAGTACAGGGACTGCATATCAATGGTGAAGATGAGGTGCTGGGGGCTGCGGAGTTGAAAGTTTTGAGAAAGGCAGACAGCATGGGTTGTACCATGATTGTGGGTAGGGACGTTCCTAGACCAAATGGGAAAGAATGGAGTCGAGGTGGGAGGAGACGAGCTCAGTGGGGCAGGAACAGGCAGAGACAATGCATCAACTGGCACAGTTGGGTTTGTGGATTTTGGGTAGGAGATAGAAATGGGCGATGTGGGGTTGTGGAACTATCAGATTGGAGGCTGTGGACAGGAGATCTCCCAAAGTGCTGAGGTTGTTGATGGTCTGGGTGATGATGGCTTAGTGATCAGAAGGGGGTCATGATCGAAGGAATGGTAGAGGACACATCAGAGAGTTGGCATCTGGCTTCAGCTATGTAATGATCAGTACACCTTACTACCACTGAGCAGCCCACTTATCTGTGGGTTCAATCGTGAGGTTGGGGTTAGAGCAAAGGGAGTGGAGGGCTGCACGTTCCAATGGGGAGAAGTTGGGATAAGTAAGAAGGGTGGAGAGATCCAATCGTTTGGTTGATCTGCTGCTCCCAATGTGGCCTCCTGTGTATCAGGGAGCAGAAACATAGACTTGAGGAATAGTTTATGGAGCATCTGCTTTTAGCATGCACCAACCAACCCAACCTTCCAGTTGCCATCCATTTTCACTCCCCCTCCCACTTGCTTTAGGACATGTCCCTCCTTGGCCTCCTCCATTGTCAGAGTGAGGCCAAACATAAACTGGAGGAACAACACCTGATATTTCATCTCAGAATCTTACAGCCCAATGGCATTAACATTGACTTCACCAGCTTCAAAATCCTTCCACCCTCATCCTTATCCTATGTCCAGCCCTCCCCCTCCTGACCTGACCTAACCTGTCCAACTTCCTACTTAGCCATTTGTTCCTCAATTCCCAAGGACCAATCACAATAACTTCCTGTCTGCATCCAACAACCGTCTGTCCTATCCTTCCATACCCCACCAAACCCCACTCTTATTTATTTCTGGGTCCCCCTCCTCCTATCCAGTCCTGATGAAGGACTGTGGCCCAAAAAGTTGGCTTTTCCTCCTCCTCTGATGCAGGACTGAGGGTGTTGTACCTAAATGCATGCAATATATGAAACAAAGTAAATGAGTTGTAGCGCAGACTGAAATTAGCAGGTATGACATTGTGGGTATCAAAAACTTGGCTGTAAAGGGATCAGGGCTGAGAACCAAATATCCAAGGATACATTTTCTATCAAAAGGATAAGCAGATGGGCAGAAGGGGTGGGATGCCTTGTTAGTAAGAAATGAAACTAAATTGATGACAAGAAGTGTTATACAATCAGGAGGTGTAGAATCTGTGTGTGAAGAATTAAAGAACTGCCAGGGCAAAAAAACACCCTGATGCGAATTGTGTATCGGCCTCCTAGCAATAGTTAGGAATGGGGAAGAAAATGAAGCAGGAGATAGAAAAGGCATGTAAAAAAGGCACTCTTACAATAATCTTGGGTGACTTCAATATGCAGGTGAACTGGGAAATCAGGTTGGCAGCAGACCCAAGAAAAAGAAATTTATGGAATGTCCACAAGATGATTTTTTTTGGAGCAACTTGTGATATAACCTACTAAGGAACAGGCAATTCAGGATTTGGTGATGTATACTGAGGCAGACTTGATTAGGAAGCTTAAAGTTTGAGAAACATTTAAGAGACAGAGCCCTCCGCTCTCTCAACTCCAATCCCAACCTCAGCAGAAAACGCGCAGGCAAGGGATGCACAATTGTAGTGTGGCACATAGACCTCTACATCACCAAGGCCAGGCGCCAACTCTCCGACACCTCCTCCTACAGCTCCCTTGATCATGATCCCATCCCCGACCAGCAAACCATAATCTCCCAAACCATCCACAACCACATCACTTCAGGTGACCTCCCACCCAGAGCCTCGAGCCTCATCATTCCCCAACCCCGCACTGCCCGCTTCTACCTCCTTCCCAAAATCCACCAACCTGGCTGCCCTGGTCAACCCATTGTTTCTGCCTGCTCCTGCCCCACCAAACTTATCTCCACCTATCTCGACCCCATTTTCTCCCTGTTGGTCCAGCAACTCCCTACCTATGTCCATGACACCACCCATGGCCTCCACCGCTTCCAAAACGTACAATTTCCTGGTCCGCAACACCTCTAATTTACCATGGACGTACAGTCCCTTTACACCTGAATTCTCCATGCAGTTGGCCTAAAGGCCCTCCACTTCTTCCTGTCCCACAGGACCGACCATTACCCCTCCACTGACACCCTCATCCGCTTAGCTGAACTCATCCTCACCCTCAACGACTTCTCTTTCAATTCCTCCCGCTTCCTACAGACAAAGGGACCAGCCATGGGTACCCACATGGGCCCAAGCTATGCCTGCCTCTTTGTCAGTTATGTGGAACAATCCCTCTTTTGTAGCTACACTGGTCCTAAACTCCACCTCTTCCTCCACTATATTGATAACTGCATTGGCACCACCTCATGCTTCCAACAAGGAGCTTGAACAGTTCATTCACTTCACCAACACCTTCCACGCCAACCTCGCTCTCCTTCCTGTACCTCTCTGTTTGCATCTCTGGCAACCACCTGGAAACCAATATCCATTTCAAGCCCACCGACTCCCACGGCTACCTAGAATACAACTCCTCCCACCTACCTTCCTGCAAAAATGCCATCCCCTTATCCCCAGTTCCTTCATCTCCGCCGCATCTGCTCCCAGGATGAGGCATTCCACTCCCGTACATCTCAGATGTTGTCATTTTTCAAGGGCCGCAGACTCCCCCCCACCCCCAGTAGTCGAGAATGCCCTCGACCGTGCCTCCCGCATTTCCCACAACTCATCCCTCACACTCCGTCCCCGCAATAACAACCAAAAAAGAATCCCCCTCATCCTCACGTACCACCCCACCTATCTCCTGCTCCAACGCATCATCCTCCGACACTTCCGCCATCTGCAATCCTACCCCACCACCAATGACATTTTTCCATCCCCACCCTTATCTGCTTCCCGGAGGGGCCACTCTCACTGGGGCTCCCTTGTCCGGTCCACACTCTCCTCCAACCCCACCACGCCCGACACCTTCCCCTGCAACCGGAGGAAGTGCTACACCTGCCCCCACACCTCCCCACTCACTCCCAACTCAGGATCCAAGAAGCCTTTACAGATCAAGCAGATGTTCACCTGCACATCTGCTGATGTGGTAGACTGCATCCGCTGTATCCTTTGTGGCCTCCTCTACATGGGGGAAGCTAAGCGGAGGCTTGGGGACCGCTTTGCAGAACACCTACGCTTGGTTTGCACTAAACAACTGCACCTCCAGTCGCAAACCATTTCAACTCCCCTCCCATTCCTCAGAAAACATGTCCATCCTGGACCTCCTCCAGTGCCACAACGATGCCACCCAAATGTTGCAGGAATAGCAATTCATTTTCCGCTTGGATACCCAATGATATCAATGTGGACTTCACAAGCTTCAAAATCTCTCCTCCCCCTACCACATCCCAAAACCAGCCCAGCTTGTACCCACCTCCCTACCCTGTCCTCTCTCCCACCTATCCCCTCCTTCCACTTCAAGCCGGACCGCGACCTCCTCCTTATTAGCCTTACCCCATCCCCTTGACCTGCCCGCCCTCCTTAGACTGGCCTATCCCCTCCCTACCTCCCCACCTACACTCACATTTACTGGCTCCATCCCTGCCTCTTTGACCTGTCTGTCTCCTCTCCACCTATCGTCTCCTCTATTCATCCTCAATCCGCCTCCCCTTCTCTCCCTATTTATTTCAGAATCCCCTACCCCTCCCCCATTTCTGAAGAAGGGTCTAGGCCTGAAACGTCAGCTTTCCTGCTCCTCTGATGCTACTTGGATTGTTGTGTTCATCCAGCTCCACACCTTGTTATCTCAGTGACTATGTTAGAATTCACCCTGTAGTGGAAGAAGATTAAGTCAAATGTAATTATATTACAATTGAGTAAAGGTAACTACATGAGGGAGTTGCTGGCCAGAGCTGATTGGAAGGGGAATCTAGTAGGGAAGATGGTGGGGCAGCAATGGTAGAAATTTCTGGCAGTAATTCAGAATGCAGAGCAGAAATTCAGCCAAAGAGGGAGAAACATACTAAGGGAAGAATGAGACAACCATTGTTGACAAGGGAAGTTAAGGGCAGTGTGAAAGCAAAAGAAAAGCATAGAATGTAGTGAAGATTATTTGTAAGTAAGAGGATTGGGGAGGCTTTACAAACCAGCAGATGGTAACTACAAAAGCAGCAAGGGAGAGGGGATTGTCTATAGGGTTGAGCTATCTAGTAATATAAAAGAAAATTGCAAATTTTTTTTAGGTATGTAAAAGGTAAGAAAGAACATGGACATTGAACCACTGGAAAATGAGGCTGGAGAAGTCGTATTGGAGAACAAAGGAATGACGAAACTGAAGAGCTACTTTGTATCACATTTTACAACAGAAGATACCTGCAGCATACCAGAACTTTAAGAGAGTAAGGGGGCAGAGTTGAGTGCAATGGCCATTACTAAGGAGATGGTGCTGGGGAAACTGAAGGGTCTGAAGATGGATAAACCATCTGGATGAGAAGGACTATTCCCCAGAGTTCTGAAGAAGATAGCTAAGAAGATAATAGAGGTATTGATGTGATTTTTCAGGAATTAATAGAGTCGAGGAGTTTCCCAAAGGACTGAAAAATGGCTAATGTATCACCCTGTTAATGAAGTGAGGGAGGCAGAAGGCAGGAAACTATAAGGCGCTTAACCTAACTTCAGTCATTGGTAAGATTGTAGAGTCCACTATTATAGGTCATCTTACAGCATACTTTGAAGTGCATGGTAAAATAGAATTTAGTCAGCATGGCTTTTTCAAGGGCAGGTCATGCCTGATAAGTCTGTTCAAATTTTCTGAGGAAGTAATGAACAATTTAGACAGGGGTGAGTCGGCAGATGTGATACGTTTGAATTTCCAGAAGGCCTTTGACAAGGTCACACAGGAATCTTCCAAACAAGACAAAAACCCAAAATGTCAGAGGTTTGGTATTGGTATGGATAGAGGATTGGCTGACTAGCAGAAGGCTCTATGTCTTATGAAGGTCATGTGGCCTATTCAGGGTTGGGATCATCCTGGTCTCTAATTTTGACCAGTGTCTCATCTGCTAGGCCATGGCTCAGTTCTTCCAGCATGGCAACATTGTACAAAGTCAAATTAAAAACTTAAGTCCTCACCATGTTAGAATGTGAGGACAGCAGTATACCTGAATCATAATACCTCAGTAACCCATGCGTTACCATAGTTAGACCTATGGCACTTCACTCCTAGCCCTCTGGTAGATTGGCTGCAGTTATAGCTTCAAAAGATAGTTTTTTTATCTAATATAACCCAAAATCTACAAGTGGCTTATTGAGGATGATACATAAATTTATGTACTAAAGAACAAAGGTATCAATAAATTATCCATTGGTTTGCATTAGCAATGCCAATTTGCAGTTGCCTACCTGGGAGCCATCACATATAATGACTGAGTCTCTTTCTGTTATGCATGCCAGGTGTATTATTTAACATCTTCCTATGAGTTCCATCAATGTGATTGATTGTTTGTTGATTAAATGATTTATTGTCACATGTATCAAAGTACAGTGAAAAGCTTTGTTTACAAGCAATACAGGCAAATCATAGTAAGCAAGGATGTACAGATCAGGGATGTAAAAAGACTTAGACAGCGGCACTACATGTTACATTGCACAGGGCATGCGCTAGGCAAATTCAACATTAACAACATCAGCATTATTTGATGCCAGAGAGCCCAGTCATCAGTCTAATTACAGCCAGGAAGAAGATGTTCCTGAACCTGCTGGTGCATGTATTCATGCTTCTGTACCTTTCACCTGACAGAAGATGTTGTAAGAGATCATTATTGGGTTTAGATGTGTCTTTGATGATGTTGGCAGTCTTTCTGTGGCAGCAAGCCATGTAAATAGAGTCCATGGATGGAAAGTTGATTTCCGTGATGCTCTGGGCTGTGCACACCACCTTCTGTGGTTTCTTACGGTCCTGGGCAGAGCAGTTGCCATACCAGGCCGTAATGCTCCTGGACAGTATGCTTTCAATGGTGCATCTGTAGAAGTTGGTGAGGAATCTTATGGACATGCCAAATTTCCTGAGATGCCTGAGGCGCCGTTGTGCCTTCTTGGTTGTCGATCTACATGGGAAGTCCAGGACAGGTCATTGATTATCGTCACTCTGAGGAACTTGACTCTTTTCACCCTCGTAACCTCTCCCAGCACTTTGAGGAAGATAACAATGCTGTGGAATACGATGTAGGGATCTCGATGAAGGGAGGAGTCTTAGAGAATAAGAGTATTAGTGACTTGATGAATGGAGAACTGCACAGCACTTTGGGTGATGTTCCATGTGTTAACTGTTCCTGACTGAGGTGACCCTCGCACATAAAATTTCAGTCATTGTAGTCACTGACAAGGCAGTGATGAAGTTAGAACGTGGTTGGAAGTTCTCCCATTTGCTCATCTTTAAAGGCAGCACCTCCCTCTGCATTCTCTATGAATATTCATCCTTCTGAGGATACAAGTATAGAAGTTATAGATGACTGGCTGCCCCTAAATCTGACCTGTGTTCTCTGCATAATGCACACATGCGGTGAGAATATGAGTTTGCCCTATTTAGTTTTCACATACCTCCTTTTGTAAGCAATTCCTAAATGTAGATATAGATGTAGATGTAGACATAGACGCAGATGTAGACGTGTATATATATATATGCAAAGAAGCTGTTAAGGAAGCAGACAGCAGTTCCAAAAGTGTGTGACATATTAACCATCTCTTACAGCTGCACACTCATAAAATTTCAATAGGAATAAAACATGATCCATGCATTTCTTCAAACTACCCACTTTTCTGTGGCATTATTTACAGGTAAACCATGTGTAAGTGCTACACCAAGGCACCAATGTAGTGATTTCAATGCTGAGCCCATCAATGAGGTGTGTTTCAGTTAATCTGATACAAAAACAGCATAAATGGATGTACTTGAATGTTATGTAACATTGTTCATAATATGATTCTGGACAGCCTTACCATTATCACTGACTCAAAATCTGGGATATTATCATTGTTTCACTTCATTATTTCCTGTATTCCTTTTGACTGGTAGACTGCTAACAAATGTGAAACTGCTTCAAAAAGAAAACAGACCAAATCTACCACTTGCCAAACCTCAACAGTGGATTTTATTTTTGCACCTTTTCACAGGCGACTTGAAATCAAACTATATTGAATAAAAGGAAATCCACCCTGCCAGGTTTATGAACCCTCTGACTGATCTTTGTGTCTGAGCCAATAGGCAGTTCCTGCACTCAGGGGTCAGTAAGTGAGCTTTTAAATTAGATTTTGGGCAGACCATTAAGAAATGATTGGAATGCTAGAACTGATTCTTTCATCTAGGATCTATGCTTGACATTGACTCTGCAGGAGTACATCCTAACTGTGCATGATGATGCAGAAAAAAAAGAGAAAATGGGCCAATTACATGGTGTGATTATATCTTACATCTCCCCTGTCTCAAACCGCATCTATGTTTGACCCTTCCAAAACTCTGTTCCAGCTCATCAGAATAAATTATATCACATTCACTGAAGGATTGAAGGTGAAGTTAGATAAGTACAAGTCAGAGAAATGAGTAGAATGCTGACAGGTTCGACAAAATGAATCATAGAATCCCTACAGTGTGGAAACGGGCCCTTCAGCCCAACAAGTCCACACTAAACCTCAGAGCATCCAACCCAGACCCATCCCCCTACAACCCACCTGCACCTCCCTGAACACTACAAGGAATTTAGCATAGCCAGTCCACCTCACCTGCACATCTTTTGACTGTGGAAGGAAACTGGAGCACCTGGAGGAAACCCACACAGACACAGGGAGAATGTGCCAACTCCACACAGTCACCCAAGGCTGGATTTGAACCTGGGGCCTAGAGGCTGTGAGGCAGCAGTGCTAACCACTGGGCCACTGCACCCAAAGCCCAGGCCAACACAAAAGCCAATCTCCCATCCATGGATTCCAGCGATACTTCTTGCTGCCACGGAAGGGCTGCCAACATCATCAAAGACCACTCCCACCCTGGTAATACTCTCTTCTAATGTCTTCCATCAGGCAGAAGCTACAGAAGCTTGAGCATGCATACCAACAGGCTCAAGAACAGCTTCTCCACAGCTGTCATTAGACTTCTGAATGGATGTCTCTAATTTCAGATCTCATATTGACCTTGCTTTTGTGAACCACTTGTACAGCCATAACCCTGTATGCCTCACCCTGTCTAAAAATACTCTATGATCTGTAAGCCCTTATATATTATGATCTGCCTGTATTGCTCACAAACAAAACTTTTCACTGTAATCGGGTACATGTGACAACAATAAATCAAATCAAATCAAATGTGAAACATGTATAAGCAACATAAGAAATAGGAGTACAAACTAGCCAGTCACCCCTTCAAGCCTGCTGTGTCATTCAATAGGTTCATGGCTTACATCCTTGAAACTTCAACACCCCTTCCATACAAGCTCTTCATGACTCTTGGCTCTCTGATATTTTGGAAATCTACTTCCTCTGTAAACACAAGAGATCTAACTTGCACAACTCTCCAGGGTTAGAGGATTGATACATTTACTACCCTCTTCACTACCCAAGATGTATCACAGAGAGGGAGCAGGCTAGAATTTATGGCCTACATGTGTAAATGGTTCAAATCATGTACTGAAAATGAATGAACTAGTAAAGGTTATCTGAAGTCACATTCTCTTGACTTAATCATTTCTTTGAATTGGACAACATGAGCTTTTATGAAGGTACAATATTACACAATAATAGTTTGGTCCACAAAAGTAGATGAAACTGAAATGTAATTTATAAACTTTTTTTATTCGTATACAGGATGCGGGTGTCACTGGCTGGGCCAGCATTTCGTGCCCATCCCTAATTGCCCAGAGGGCAGTTAATAATCAACCACATTGCTCTAGGTCTGGAGTCACATGTAGGCCAGACCAGGGAAGGATGGCAGTTTACTTCCCTAAAGTGAACCAACTGGTTTCTCCAACAATTCACAGAATCAAAGAGTCCCTAAAGTGTGGAAGAGGCCATTCAGCCCAACAAGTCCAAACTGTCCCTCCAAAGGGCATCTCATGCAGACCCAGCCCCCTACTCCTGCATTTCCCAAAGCCTAATCTAAACATCACTGAACACTATGGGCAAATTAACAAGATCAACCTACCTACCTTGCATATCTTTGGACTGTGGGAGAAAACCGGAGCACCCAGCAGAAACCCACGCAAATACGGGGAGAATGTGCAAACTCCACACAGACAGTCAGATGAGGGTGGAATTGAACTTGGGTTCCTGGCACCATGAGATAGCAGTGACTATGGATTCGTGATCACTATTAGACTCTCAATTCCAGATTTTATTTTTCTGTTGAATTCAAACTCCACCAATGGCATGGGGAAATTCAAATCCAACACCCCAGAACATTGCATGTGATTCAGGATTAACAGTCCAACATTATTATTACTCGGCTATTGCCTCCCTATTCAACAATTATCTCAGTTTAGTTTTTCTATTGGTTTTCAAAAGGATAGAATAATACAATGTCATGATCTTCATGATTGCTTTCCATTATACTGATATTAGGGACTTACAAAAATGCTTTTATGACATGATGATCCTGCACATTGCACCAATTAAACAAATTAATGCACTTTTAACGCAGCAGTGTGTACTACCTTCAAAGTACACTACAGAAATATACCAAAGATCCTTAAACAACACCTTCCAAACCCACAACAACTTCCATCTAGAAGGACAAGGGCAACAGATGGGAACATCGCCACCTACAAGATCCCTTCCATCCCACCTACCATCCTGACTTATATATGGAGCTGTGTCTTCATTGTTGTTGAGTCAAAATCCAGGAATTCCTTCTCCAATGGCATTGTGGGTCAACCTATAGCACATGCAATGCCATGAATCATGAAGGCTACTCATCACCTTCTAAAGGGCAACTAGGGGTGGGCAATAAATGCTGGCCCAGCCAACAATGTCTGTGTCCCATGAATTAATAAAAAATAGTTTACCGTTACAAAAAAAGATTTGGACATCTTAGCAGTGCCTTATCACAGTATGGCAATCTTATTGGGTTTAATTACATTTTATATTCCTGCAGCATTAGGAATGGTTTTAAAAACATCGCTCCACTTTAACAAGAATCAAAGAAGCAATAATTCCAGAAAAAATTTCATGAGAACTTTATAAGCTGTTTCCTGGATCTCTGGATCCAATCAATTCAATTTAAATGAATTTGAAGATTGAGAGCTCATTAAAAATAGATTAGGTTTAGTTTTTACATTAAAGATTCAGATTGATTGATAATTGTAAAAATTTGCTGGAAACGCACAAAGTATTTTATTGTTATGCACCAGAGCCTCAGTTTAAAACTTACGATAACGGACTGTCATGTCAGATTGAATCTAATCATCACCTATCATGTGACAATTTTCCTCTTCCGCCTTAACCTAATCTAAGGATTTCATAAAGCATGAAACATAGTTCAATCATTTTGGATATTTCTTTTGTATACAATGCATGATTAGTCTATCATGCGTTCTATACCACGTATTTTGCTGCAAAGGAAAGGCATAGGATAAGTGCAGTCTGATCCCTAAAGGGGATTAACCAAAGCTTCAGAATATGTATTCATGTCCCCATCTCCATCCCACAAAACTCGCCGACCCTCCTTCTCAGAGGACAGCCTTCTATTCACTGGCTCCTGGGAAATTGAACAGAAATGACAGATGTGATGCTTCAGTTGTACAGGCCATCTCAAATATTGAGTGCAGTTTGATCTCCTCACGTAAGGGTTAAAAATAAAACTGAAGTGGCTCAGAGGAGATTTATTTGACCAGTACGTGGAGTGGGTGGGTTCTTCTATTAGATGGGCTTGGCTTGTTTCCACTAGAGGTTCGAAGAGTGAGAGGTGGCTTGGGTGACGCTTATAAAGTTCTGGAATGGTCTTGTCAGAGCAGACATGTACAGGATGCTTCCTCTTGTAGATGATTACAGAACTAGAGGCCAATGATGAAGATGAGGAGCAAATGTTTCTCTTAAAGGGTTTTGTATGTTTGGAATTTTCTGCTTCAGAAGGCAGTGGTGAGGGAGCCATTAAATATCAGTCAGAAGATCTATTTTCCTTAGAAAAGGAATCAGAAGTTATTGGGGATAGCTACAGATGTGGAATTTGAAACAAAACCATGTCATTCATGATCTTATTGAATGATAGACTTAAGGTACCAAGTGATTCACTTCTGCTCCAATTTTGCATGTTCATATCCAACTACTTGTAGTCTTAAAAATGAATTGTATTTGTTCAATACGTTTCTATTGAAACTCATCACATTCCCTCGAGACCCATCTCTATGTATTGGAGCACATGCAAACAACAACTATTTTTATATTTTCATAACAATTTCCATAATCAAACTGTTATTCATTTTCTCCAAATATTTTTATCAAACAAAACAATTATTCACAGGATATATCTGGAATAAAGCAGAGATCTCATGTTTCCATCAAGTAACTCTGTACCAAAGCCTAAATATTTCCTCTCCATCCTTTGAAACCCTCACTCATCCATCCAAGACCACCCACATTGCCAATGAAGAGGAACTTGGAACTAGATTCAATGTCTGGATTTATTGAAGTCCAAGTTAACGTTAAAAAGAAATGAAGTCCTTAACAAAAAGGGACTGTTCCTTAAGTCAGCTTGAAAATATGTAATTGTCAAAGGGCAGTTAGAGTTGTCACGGGCAGAATTGAAGATGGGTCTTCAGTATTACACTCATGGAATTTAATAACTTTTATCTCCTCAGTTTAGGAAAGAACACTCAACCAATGCATGGTACATTACAATTGTACAGTGGCTTGGTGATTAGCACCTCTACTTCACAGTGGCAGGGATCCAGGTTCAATCCCACCCTCAGGTGAATGCCTGTGTGGAGTTTGCACATTCTCCCCATGTCTGTGTGAGTTTCCTTCAGGTGCTCCAGTTTCCTTCCACAGCCCAAAGATATGCAGGTTAGCATGGATTGGCCATGCTAAATTTCCCAGTGTCCAGCGATGTTCAGACTAGATGGAATAGCCATGGAAAATGCAGAGCTACAGGGATGGGTTGGGTCTGGTTGGGATGCCTTTCAGAGGATTGGTGTAAAAATGATGGGCCAAATAGCCTGCTTCCACACAGTTGGGATTCTATGATTGTCTCATGCTCAGGATAATAGCACTAGGGTTGGTGATGAAATGATGTTTAACCTTATTTGTTTCCACAAAGGAGAGCAGATGGTAAAGATGGTGTAAGAGTAAATGAGAGTTCCTTTGGAGATGTGGGATTAGAGGAAAGGGTTAATTTATGGGAAAATCACATTGGAGGTGGAAGAAACAGCATAAGAATTCCTATGAGAGGTTTTTCTTTGGTTACAGATCTTCCAAATAAACAAGGAGCAACATTCCAACTCAACATGAGTTTTGCATGGAATGACATCCATTTCTTACTTCCAGGCTATGTCTTGTCTCTCCATCTGTTGTCACTATATCAGAATCATAATGAATTAATGTATGACAATGGTTTGATATTTAAATCCAAAAAAACCTATAATGCATTGTTCTACTTCTGACTGTGAGATGCTTAGATAGCTAACAAGTCAACAAAGATGAAAATAATCATCTGTAGTGCTTAATGATATGTCATCTATAGTAGAGCTCCCTGATTTCATCATGCTTTACCTTAATTGTCTTCTGATGCAATTTACAGTTTCCCCTGTGTTTGCATGATTTTCTGGAACAAAAACAGAGTTGCTGGAAAAGCTCAGCAAGTCTGGCAGCATCTGTGGAGGAGAAAACAGAGTTAACATTTCAGGTCCGGTGACCCTTCCTCGGAACTGGCTCAGATTTTTTTTTTCTGTTATAAATTTGTTCACTGTCAACAATATTGTTTTGAATGATATCTTCCTGATAAGTGAACCAGGGCCAAAAGAATACCTCCTGATTTCCAGCACAGAATTACAATGTCACTACAAAATTGATGTCTTTCATAAAACTAGGAAAGGATCAATTTTATGAATGTGTGCCGCTGGAGGAGCATAAATTATAAAATTATTTGCACTTTCCCCATGATTTCTACACTTAAAATAATGAGCAGATTTCATAAAATCTTCCTTCCACAATATCTAGTGAGGAGTTATAAATGGTAAATTAAAAATATCTTATTTCATTCTGATGTATCAAACAAGCATGTCATTAATCCAGATTGCATCTTGCAACCTGCATTTAGGATGAAACAGATCTTATAAGCTTCCTACTTCATATTATACAATAAAAGGATGTGCCCTTGATGACACTACTTTTGTATTTTTTTACTACTTACACCATCAAAGGGAGAGCATTTAAAGAAATCTTTTAATCCAGAAGTGTGGTGGGGATCTGGAACTCACTATCTGGAAGGAGATATAATTCTTCAGTGGAGTATTACGAGAGTGCTACATAGTTGCTGTTACTTCCCCTTGACTGAGACCTTTAAACCTAAATGTATCACCTCAGGAAAATAATAACTGATAATCTGGAGGATGTGGGCAGTGGATGATACATTCGGTTCCTACAATGCAACACTGCTTGAAGAACTGGATTTTGAATTCTGTAGCATTGATGTGGCCAGATGCAAGATCTTTCAATTGTGTTAAGCTTCCTGTGTGCAATTCTGGAGGAACTTATACAGATGAGTGGTGAGTTTTCCATCACACTGTTAATTTTGTAAACAGCTTGTTTGTGATGCAGAGTGACACCAATAGCATGGGTGCAATTCCTGCACCAGCTGAAGTTACCATGAAGGATTCTCCTTCTCAATCTCTCCCCTCACCTGGCCATAGAAACATAGAATCATGAGTGAGCCATTCAGGCACTCTAGCTATTCAATGAGATCATGGCTGATCTGTGGTTGAACTCCATATACTTGCTTCAGACCATCTCCCTTAATACTTTTGCTTTACAAAATTTATTTATTGCAGGATTAAAATTAACAATTGATCTTCCATTCACTGCTGTTTGTAGATGTTTCCAAACATCTACCCACCCTATGGCTACTTTACCCTCCCCATTAATTTTGTAAGTTTTGTAATTTTAGAGGGTTTGAAGATTCGAGATGTGAGCCACTCAAAGTCCAAATTCAGGTTCAGTCTTGTAACCATGGCATTAACCTAACCAGTTCAGTCCAACAGCGAATGTCTTACATAAACTGCTGGTATATTTACTGCCATAACACTCATCACTGCATTTTAAATCACTTTGTTTTTGTTAAGGGCTTTCAAACACTTCTAATCAATTGGCAGTGTTATATGTAACCAAATTCCTTTTTTATCAATATCAGATTAATTGTTGTTTATCTCGTCTATAATTTGTGGAATCATGTTGTGCACAAAAATGACTACAAAATTATCTATGAGAAGCAATAACCATGTTTCAAAAGTAAGCCATTGATAAGAAAGTACTTTGGAACATCTACTGCATGTGATTAGGTGCTACATCAATAAATGTTCTTACTTTCTTTACCTTACAAACAGATGATTGCCTTATTTCATTTCTTGACTTATCTGACATTCAATTGATTTCCAATTGATTTTCCTTTTATAGAAAGAAGTCATAGAATTCCTACAGGGTTGCAGCAATCCATTTGGCTTATCAAGCCCACACTGTCTCTCCAAAGAGCAACCCAACCAGACCCAGCCTGCTTCTCTATCCCTGTAACCCTTTATTTACCGCAGCTAATTTACCAAACCTATGCATCCCTGGACACTATGGGCAATTTAGCATGGTTAATCCACCTAACCTGTACATCTTCAGGCTATTGGAAGAAACTGGAGCACCTGGAGGAAATATGCACAGAATGTGCAAACTCCACATGGACAGTCACCCAAGGCTGGAACCAAACCCGGGCCCCCACACTGCGAAACAGCAGTGCTAACCACTGAGCTACCATCTCAAATATCTGGAGTATATTTTACCAGTGACGTGCAGTTGGTGATGTTGTGTTAGGTTCCATTGTCAGAATGTAAATATCCCTTAAAAAACACACTGATGATATTGTCACTGCATCATAACAAGTAACCTTTGGGTATAAAGATCTCATGTTCCATTGTACCATAGATCATTTCAAGCATGACATTCTACTGGAAGCATGTCCCTCTCTATCGACCTAAAGGTTAGCATTTGCCCAGATACTTTTATGCGTTTGAGGAAGGTAATATTTGTACATAATAATTTTGATAAATATATTGAGTTCTTCAAAAATCACAATACCCACATGCAGTTTCTTATGCAATGGAAAGAAGATAAGCACTACACAAAACACGTGACAGAAGCTGTCACTATCAGTATAAAGTTCTGATATCACGCTGTTAGATATTTGAAAAAATAATTGATCAGAGACTTACCGAAAGCTTTGGATAAGAAACTCAAACACACGGAGAATTCCTCACCCATGAGCAGCATCATTATCCATCAGTAAAACAGCTGTACAGATCTGTAAAGAGGCATTAATCACCAAGAAAACATTTTTTATGAATAAAATGTAAATTCTTTCAAGTGGAAATAAACTTCTAAGATTGCCAATGTGATAATACTATGGCTTTAAGTGTTGTATTTTGTCCTGTTTTTACTTTGAAAAGAGGTTTTGAGCCAGAGATGATGAGCTGTCTCTTCAAAGCCAACAGCTTACCAGGCACTTAGATTTTTTTTGTAGAATTAGAACAATAGAAGCAGAAAGCATGTGTGGAAGCAGGGTCCCACAAAACCATGCGTTTAGTTTAGCCGTCAGTTGTTGGGGATTTGAAGTTGGTTCTGGAAGCTGCCATACATCTCATTACCAGAGTTTTCTCTTTGTGTTCTTTCCTCCTAGACTGGAGAATTGCATGTGAGACAATCTATTTTACTGAATTTGCCTTTGCCATGGGTGTGTTTATGGGGTTTTACTGCACTGAAACAGGTGATGTGTAGGAGTAGGAGCTAATAATCTATTATTCAGTTAAGTTTTCCAATAAAGTAATACCAATTTATTTTTCTTTTGTTTGTATTTTGATTGGACTATAAAGTAATGTGTGTTTAGCTTTAAATCTAATAGTGTGACCAATCAAATCACATCTGGTACACTGTGCCTCAAACTTGCCTGTAAATAAGATAAATGTTAATGTCTTGGCTATTTCCCTGACATATTTTGTGGGAGTTTGCTCTGATCCATAACGCTTAATTAAACAAGCTAAAAAGGCTGAAGTGCATACTTGAGCTGGGATACAAGGCACTGCAGAAATTGGGAAGTCTATCATTGGATTCCAGGAATTCCCTCCCTAAGGCATTGTGGGTCAACCCACAAATGGTGGACTCCAACGGTTCAAGACAGCAGCTCACCACTACCTTCTTAAGGGCAACAAGGGATGTGCAATAAAAGCTGTCCCTAGCCAGTAACGCAAAAAACCCACAAATGATTTTTTAAAAAATGTTCTTCTGACAGCTGATGCTGAATAATTGTCTCTCATAACAACAGCTGCAATGTCTTTGTTCTTAAGAAGGAACAATTTAAATATGCACTGACGTGAAATCAGTGAATTACATTTTCAAGAGGGATAATGCAATGCTTTTGAGGTGGAATCATGGGCAGCAGAAACTTCATTATAGATTGGGCATCCAATAACACCTTTGCTGAAAGGCATCCAATAACACCTTTGCTGAAATTACAGCTGTTCAAACAACACATACAGTTCTACTTTACAGAGCAAACAATAGATGATCCCTAGACAAGTCCTTTAGAAATCTTGGTTGTCATTGGAAATGAGAGGATTTACTGAATGATCACATCTGGTCTTCCCATGGTTGCTCGTAATAAGCCAGCAAAGATCTAGAAAGGTCTCAAAAACCAACTCAAAGTAAAAATTAATTTTGGGATTAACAGACTCCAACTCATATCATACGGGCAGCAATCTTTACGTTAGACCTGCACCAGCATTAGACCCTCACATCCCTTTGATCAAGAATATCAGATAAATGCCTTTGCAGTAAACATGGAAATGGTAAAAGCTCTGGTATGGGCAATGTCAGCCCAAGAGTCCCAACTCATAGATTTGTGATACAATGGTAAAGGATGTTTGCATTACAGCAGCTCAACCTTCCCTAATCAGGCACCTCCCAGAATTGAACAGTGTAAAACAAAGAGATGAAGTTGAGCCAACAAGTGGTGGAGATGTTACTGCGATCCTAAGGAGTCAGATTCCATCTCAAATATTGCCTTCTCCCACTCAATCTCCATTACAATTCTTCCCTCTCAGATCCTTTGCTCTTTTTCCCAAGTTCTAGTGTTTCAGTGGGGTTTCTGTATCCAATGATGCTTGTCAAGGGGTTTAAACATTAAAGATATTTTGCATTCATGAAAATTGGCAATTTTTTGTTGATAATGTAAGAAGTGGGACAAGTATTTTTCAACATTAATATCATATGTGAGTAATATGAGGGATTTTTTTTTCAATAGGACTTAAAATCCCAATTCTCTAAGCTTGTAAAGAAATTAAAAATGACTTGCCAATTTATGTTTTCTGAAAACCATCACTTCTTATATTAGGATTTATTATATTCTGCATGATATTTGTAATTACAATTAAAGGTTTTAACAATGTTAATAATTCAGCTTGTCTAAAATGTAGATTACCATTTCTGTGACATTAGTACACAAATTATTCATCCTCTTATATTTATTGTAGATCCTGCTGGTTACGAATTTGCCTGCAGTGATATTTTGAAGTACTTTTGAAGTATATCAGAGTATTACAAAATGTTATTAATTCTGAAACAAAGACTATATAGCTCACAATTTTTGCAATAGACGTTGAAATTTTGTCAATGCAGTAACATAAGAGAAAGTATAATTACATTTGCTTGATGCTCATTTCAGATCTGAAGATGATACACTTTTGATTTGATTGTCAACACTGATTTGATTTGTATCAGAACAGGCAAACAGTGACATTTTTTGAGATGAACATATTTGTAATTTCTGACAGTGATTTTTTTTCACTTGTTGTAGATGAGGGGAGAATTAATTTATTTCTAGTTGATCCAAAAGGATTGGGAAGCAGAGGCACAGAATTAGAGAGAACCGAAAAAGAACCAGAGATGCTATGAGGCAAAAGGAAACCTATAGGCTGTCACGATCTGGAACATAGACACCCTGAAAGACCTAGTGA
Source organism: Stegostoma tigrinum (assembly GCF_030684315.1). NCBI lineage: Eukaryota > Metazoa > Chordata > Chondrichthyes > Orectolobiformes > Stegostomatidae > Stegostoma > Stegostoma tigrinum. The sequence continues at coordinate 124,223,098 of NC_081357.1, forward strand.
AGCAGATTCAAGGGTAGCTTTGATAAAAGGTAAATAAATACTTGAAGGGAAAACACTGCATGTCTATTTGTAAACTGCACTAGATTGGGGATAATAAAGTGTGAAGCTGGATGAACACAGCAGGCCAAGCAGCATCTCAGGAGCACAATTGGATTGCTGTGCCAAAGAACCCAGATAGCTTGAAGCACTTACAGATGTGCTGAACTCTTTTCAAACAAAATGGAGATACAACAAAAAAATGATTGTGGATGTAACTTTAATGACTTCCTGGAAATGGCAAGAGACCCTGGACAGTGACATTCATATCAAGGAAGCTTCAGCACGGTAGACTTAGAAGGGTAAAAATGCAATGCAAATGGAACTGTCATCTGCTGAGAGTTATCTCATACTCTGAATGTGGCAGGAGAAAAGGCAGCAGCATATACATAAGACAATTGAATAAATGCAAAATACTGTGGCTGCTGAAAATCTCAAACAAACACAGGAAATATTGGAGAAATTTAGTAAGTCTGACAGCATCTGCGGAGAGAAAACCAGAGAAATTTCTTCATAAGTGTTCGGAGGATGAATAGCACCAGACTCAAAACATTAATTCTGTTTCTCTCTCCACAGATGCTGCCAAAACTGTTGAGTTTATCTGATTTTCTGTGTTTATTTATGAACAGTGGTTAAAGGCCAGTTTAGTCTATCTGTGTGCTCTAATGAAAGTATGTCTGCCTGTGTGCCAGTGAGCCAAGCTGCTCATGAGTGCCTTTGGGCTTATATCCTGGTGCATGCCAACCTTGGTTTGCCAATCTGAGTTAAGATCACAGGCAAAGAACAATCCAGTCCTGTGTTGCAGGTAAAGGACTCTCTAATTCTGAGTGTTAGATATCAGCTTGACAGTAAACCAGTTAAAATGATACACGACAAAAGAAGGACTCTCTCCCTCTGAATGCTACCAATCACACACCATCAAAAGGAGACAAAGCAAAAAGAATTCAACTCACCTGGAAAGCCAAGAATTCTGAAAGACTGTTCTATTATTGATGTTCCATTACCAAGTCTTCACAAACCACCCATAAGGATCGATCTATAAAATTTTTAATTTTTATCTTATTTTTGGGTGCACTGCTCATTACCATTCTCTGTGTAACATTATCAATTCTTCTTGCACATAGTAACTAATGAACACATAACTCAAGAAATTCTGGGCAAATTCATTCTTTTTAGAATATAAATTTATATTGTCTGGGAGAAAGAAACCTACAAGCAAGGAATCCTTTGTAAATTAATTTTATCGTGGCAAACAAAATAAGGAAAGGGAGCCAATTCAAACTCCCTCACTTCAGAAACTGACAATTTGGGGTATTCCATTTGGAACCATATCAGCTCAGAGAATCCTGGCCAGTCTATGGCCATAACAGTGATTTCCCATGAACATGGAGCACACATGTCCTTTTGATGTGATCATTATGTTTTATTAACCTTACCTACTCCAACACAGATGAAATGCCTTGTTTGCTTCACACATTGGCAGACGTGCAGGTGAACCTCTGCTTAATATGGAAAGTCATCTTGGGGCCTGGGATAGGGGTGAGGGACTATCAATGTGGACTTCACCAGCTTCAAAATCTCCCCTCCACCCACTACATCCCAAAACCAGCCCAGCCTGTCTCTGCCTCCCTAACCTGTTCTTTCTCTCACCCATGCCCTTCCTCCCACCCCAAGCCTACCTACCTACCTACTAACCTCATCCCACCTCCTTGACCTGTCCGTCTTCCCTGGACTGACCTATCCCCTCCCTACCTCCCCACCTAAACTCTCCTCTCCACCTATCTTCTTTTCTCTCCATCTTCGGTTTGCCTCCCCCTCTCTCTCTATTTATTCCAGAACCCTCACCCTATCCCCCTCTCTGATGAAGGGTCTAGGTCCGAAGCGTCAGCTTTTGTGCTCCTGAGATGCTGCTGGGCTTGCTGTGTTCATCCAGCCTCACGTTTTATTATCCTGAAATGCCTTGTGGTTGGCCCGGCACCGAAGAATACAAATTGATTGCTTTAAGTAGCTGCCAGGAAAGTTTAGTGAGCATTCTAAAATGGAAAAGGTAAAGTCACTGCAGCACTACCAGACCAGAAGGCTACTCTCTCATTAGAGAGAGCTGACTGATGGTAGTTTAACCTAAAGGTCACCACACTGCAGGTGAGGGGAAAGGTTGAGAAGGACAATCCTTCATGGTAAGCTCAGCCTGTCTAGTACCCATGCTTTTGATTTTGATTTGATTTGATTTATTATTGTTACATGTTCCTAGGTACAGCGAAAAGTTTTGTTTTGCTTGCAGTAGAGGTAGATCATACCATATAAAGTGAACATAGAACATAGAACATAGAACAGTACAGCACAGAACAGGCCCTTCAGCCCACAATGTTGTGCCGACCATTGATCGTCATGTATGCACCCTCAAATTTCTGTGACCATATGCATGTCCAGCAGTCTCTTAAATGACCCCAATGACCTTGCTTCCACAACTGCTGCTGGCAACGCATTCCATGCTCTCACAACTCTCTGCGTAAAGAACCTGCCTCTGACATCCCCTCTATACTTTCCACCAACCAGCTTAAAACTATGACCCCTCGTGCTAGCCATTTCTGCCCTGGGAAATAGTCTCTGGCTATCAACTCTATCCATGCCTCTCATTATCTTGTATACCTCAATTAGGTCACCTCTCATCCTCCTTTTCTCCAATGAAAAGAGACCGAGCTCAGTCAACCTCTCTTCATAAGATAAGCCTGAAGAAGGGTAATAGAACAATGTTACGGCTGCAGAGAAGCTGCACTCTGCAACACAAACCAGCCATCCAGCTAACTGATAATAAGTCATAAATCTGAGGACGAACTGTGTGTTAAAATGGTTCTCAATTAATTTAACATTATTGTCACAAGCAATTTCAGAGGTTTAACAGATGCACACAGATACCATTTCTGTCTGTATGGTTAACTAGAAAGTGAGTAAATGATCCTAAATTATTTTTATGAGAATTCCTTTAACATTAAGATTGTAATGCCGCATCTGTGGTTTTTCACCTAAGAATAGTTCCGGCAGAGTGTGTACTGATGCTGCCAAGAGCTCAAAATAACACCACAAAGCGAAATCTGAGGCTCATTTATTTGCAAGTAATCCACAAAATGTGGAACTTACTGCATTTGTATGTTTTCAACAATCATAGAAATGGCCTTGGGTAGCATCTGACCAGAATATCCTACTTGGGAAAATGTAAACACAACAGAAATTTCAACATAATAAAATGTGAGGCTGGATGAACACAGCATTAGTGTTGAAATTTCTAGTGATAATGGGAACTCCTGAGATGCTGCTGGGCCTGCTGTGTTTTATTATCTTGGATTCTCCAGCATCTGCCGTTCCCATTATCACTAGAAATTTCAACACTAATGTTTCATGAGATTTTTTGAAGAATTAGGAGAATGATGCAGAAATTATGGTTGGCATCTTTAGAAAGGAGGAAGTGAGATGTGGATGAAGGAAGTGATGTGGTGCACATGTGGCTGGGCAGGTAATCCAGAACTCCAGGCTAACGCTCTGGGAACAAAATAAAGAACTGCAGATGCTGAAAATCTGAAACAAAAACAGAAAGTGCTGGCGAAACGCTGCAGCTCAGGCAGCAATCGTGGAGACAAAGCAAAGTTAACATTTTGAGTCCGATAAGCTTCCTCCAGTTCTGAATGCTCTAGGAATATAGGTTCAATCCCATCGTAGCAGATGGTGAAATTTGAATTCAGTAAAATCTGGATTTGAAAGCTCATCCAATAGGAGCCATGCATCAATTGTCATGAAACCCACTAATGGGTTTGCTAGTGTCCTTCAGGAATGTCAGTGTGCTGTTTTTATATGGTCTGGCCCGCTTGTGATTGCAGGGCAACAGTAAAATGATTTATTTTTAACTACCCTCTGAGATGACCTAATAAACCATTCAATTAGGGATAGATAATAAATGATAGCCTTGATTTTTTTTCTTTAAGATAACAGGGGACTTAGAGCTTTAAATCGGCAGTCAGCCAGGCAATAAGTTCAGGGAGCCAGCTGGTACAGGGTCCCTGCTGCTTTACCTCGAAGCCCAGCATGTGGAAGGTCAGTATCCCTTGTCAACAATAGTTCTTAACTGTCTCTCTAAGGGAGCCCTAGAACTACAAAACTTGCCGAACCAGCAGTTCCGAACAAGGGTTCTTAGACCCAAAACGTTAATTCCGTTTTCCTCTTCATAAATGCTGCCAAGATCTTCTGAGTTTCTCCAGCAGTTTCTTTTCACTTTTTTCAGAACAAACAGTGGTAGCTGTATGATAGGAATCATTTGAAGAGAGGCAGTGGGCTTCAGGCCTTACACTGGCATCAAAGTTTAAAGAATGACTTGCTTGATTGATGCATCACCATGGTCTACCCTGGATTCTTCACACAATATTGATGCCCCATGCATCATAGTATTCTCCACCTCACCTGAAAGCTAACATGCACAAATTACTCAAATATTTCACTCGCATACAGTCACTTCACTCTTCAGTATATCTGGGCTAATGTGATCTTACGCAGGTTTAAAGAAATGATACTGGTTCAAAGAAATAATACTGAAGTCAATTAACAGGCAGAGTGTTCGATATAATTACCAGTTAGCTTTCTCTTGTGACTGCCCCTTCTTGGAAACTGTGATGAATCAGGCAAAGGGTCTTCCTAAATAATATATCATTGAGCATAGGTAGACACATTCCATAATTTATAAGGCTACTTCTTTAATGATTGACCTGGAATTCCCTCCCTAAGGACATTGTGGGTCAACCTACAGTGTGTGGACTACAGCAGTTCAAGGAAGCAGCTCACCACCACCTTTTCAAGGGCAGCTCGGGACAGGCAATGACACTCACATCCCAGAAATGAATTTTTAAACTTGTTCCATTATATCATCACTACGTCCACCTTCTATTAATAAGACTTGAAAGACCTAAAGCTTTTTATAAATAATATCAAGTACTTTACATGATTCCTTAGGATCGATTCTAAACAACATGTGTAAACATTGTGATGAATGTTGCCATCAATGGCAGGCCAGAACAGCAGGGCAGAACAAAATTTATCTGAAGGCCTCTTCATCACAACCAACATGAGCTGTAGCTATCAAACAAATACAAAATGCTGCTTATCTATCAGAACCTAACACACTTTAGCTGTGCTAACTAATTAGAGGAGGACAGAGAGGGAGAGAGTGGGGGACAGAGAGAGAGAGAGAGACAAGCCTCATGTCCTGAGGTGTCAGAAGGAGAACAGCTCCTCCACATGCTGTGCAAGAAAAGATTGCAAAGTTTAAAAGGATGACTGGCAAATTGGTAAGTAACACTAAACTTGGTTGTGGCTTAAACACCACAAGAATATTTTAGCCCTGAGGTGACTAATTCTCAAATTAATCTGGATTTCCAAGTTGGTAATAGGTACAGGAGCCTTATGCCATTTCAAAAATGAGGCTCAAGTTTTGCAAACACTCAAATGCCATGGCAGATCAGCCATGGGCCTCTGTTTGATGAATTTGGGGCTGTTCAGGACAAATGGACACAATAATATTGTATTTAGGAGCCAATGCTTCTCCAAGTTTATTCACACATTATATAGCTGCTGGTTCATGAGGTGTAGTTAACTTATTTGGCTAGATGGCTGGTTTGCAAAGCAGAGTGACAGCAACTGCATGGTGGCTGAGTAACCCCACAATGGCTGAGATTACCATGGAGCACTGTCCTTCTCATACTCTCCCCTCATCCAAGGCATAGCAATCCTGAACATAAACCACTTCCAGGTACCTCTCTTTCGAATGAGACAACAACCATTAGCTTTACTTTACTTGGTAGTTGATGTAAGTGCTTTCTTTACCTTGAATTATTTTATATTTAACATGATTTTTAGAGCGTGTAGAATAATCTTATCAAATGTAACTTTTTTTTAGAGCAGCTGAAATTGAACTGAATTGAACTTACCAATTTATCTCCAGTGACTACAAGAGCAGGTCAGGGATTGTGTACTTGGCAGTGAACAACTCATCTACCCTTGGCTCCTGAAGACATGTGTCAGAAATGGGATGGATAAGTTCAGTTGCCTGGAAAGAGTGTAGCTCCGACAACACTCAAGAAGCTTGATGGCATCCAGGCTAAACAGTTCCCTTGACTGATACCCAGTGGCTGACTTTAACATTCACTCCATCCATCACCATTGCGAAATGGCAGAAAGTGTTTTCTACATTTGTGAAGTATCACAGCAACACCTTCAGCTGCACTTCAACATTATTTTCCTCGGCCCTCATCACCCAGAAGGACAAAGGCAGCAGATGTGTGGCAAAAACATCACTTGCAAGTCTCCCCCCAAGACAGACAATTATGACTTGGAATTAAATTGTCATTCCTTCATATCACTGAGTCAAAACACTAAATTGTTTTCCTGAAGTGTTCTAGCTGTACAACCCATTGAGTCAGTTTCAGAGTCATATAGCATGGAAGCAGACTCTTCAGTCCAATTCATCCTTGCCTACCAGGTTTCCCAAATTAAACTAGCCCATTTGTCTGCATTTGGCCCATATCCCTCTGAACCTTTCCTATTCATGTACTTGTCCAAATGTCTTATAAATATTGTAATTGTTCCTGTCTCTACCACTTCCTCTGGCAGTTTGTTCCATATATGGAGCAGCCTCTGTGTGAAAAAGAGTCATTCAGAGTACTGTGACAGTTCTGGTCAGCTTGCTATCAGAAAGATATTATTCCACTGGAAAATGTGCTAATGAGATTTACAAGGATGTTACAAAGATTGGAGGGTTTGAGTTATAAGGAGATGCTGGGGCTTCTTTCCTTGGACCGTAAGAGGTTGAGGAATGAACTTAGAACAAGAGCAAAGAAGAACAAAAAAAATTACAGCACAGGAACAGGGCTTACGGTCCTCCAAGCCTACGCCAATCCAGACCATCTATCTAAACCTGTCGCTTATTTTCCAATGATCTGTATCCCTCTGCTCCCTGCCCATTCATGTATCTAACTAGATACAGCTTAAATTACACTATCGTGCCTGCCTCTACCTCAGCATCTGTCATGTCCCTCTCCTCAGTGAATACTGATGCAAAGTACTCATTAAGAATCTCACTCATTTTCTCTGACTCCTCGCATAACTTCCCTCCTTTGTCCTTGAGTGTGCTAACCCTTTCTCTAGCTATCCTCTTGCTCTTTATGTTTGAGGAAGTTTATATATATAGAGGTTTATAGAGGCATGGATGAGTTGAATAGCCAAGCCCTTTTCCCCAGGGCCAGGAACTCCACAACTGGAGAGTATAGATTTAAGGTGAGAGGGGAAAGATTTAAAAGGGTCCTGAGGGGCAACCTTTTCATAAAGAGGGTGGTGCATATATGGAATGAGCTCTCAGAGGATGTGACAGAGGCAGTTACAGCTACAATAATTAAAATAAATTTGGATAGGTAAATGGAAAGAAAATGTTTTGAGGGATATGGGCCAAACATAGACAAATCGGGACTAGTTTAGGATAGGATAGCTGGCCAGCATGGACTAGTTGGGCTGAAGGGCCTGTTTCCGTGCTGTATGACTCTATGACTCTCTAGTGTTTTGGCACCAGATGGACTGATCAAGAAGTTAATTCACCGTATTCTCACAAGCAATTAGGGGAAGACAATAAATTCTGGCTTTGCCAGTGATGCCCAAATCCAATGAAAGATTAATGAATGTATATATCTTCATTTAAAATAATCTTTTCCACAATGGCTTACAGTTACGGAAGCTGCTCTAATATTTCCTGAGAAGTAACATGATGCCCTTCTCCCATTTCCCCTCAATAACCACCCCCACAACCCACATCAAATTAGAGAGGAAAGGCTGTGTGATATCAACTACTGTTATTGAGGAAACAATAGGTTGGAGAATGTAGTGAAAACAGCTCAATATTTCAGAGGGAATCAAAGACTGGAAGAAAAATGAATGCTTTGAAATATTTGTCACTTAAGGATTTTTTGAGCTCGGGATTTATCGTGGAGAGCTGGAGAAATTGCTGAGGCTGGAACTGATTGCAAAGGTTTAGGGATGAAATGACTGATTGCTTATGAAAAAGTAAAGAATAGTTCTGCTGAGACAGTCACTGATCACTAGACAAGCAGATGTCGAAATCGGTGAAACAGAGGGCTACTGCGATAAAGTACATGGACTAATTGTTGACCTTTCTCATTGGGACAAAATGGATAATAACCCTGGGTTTAATATGCAGTGAGAATGGTGGGATACTGACAGACAAACAGTGGAAATTGTGATCTCCACTGTTTCAGTTGACACTAAAACTCATTTAAAAACAAATGAGTTAAAAGCTTCAAAAATAGTCAAGAAGAATTTGAGATAAATAATTAAACACTCACTGAGCAATTCCCATATTACACCAGTGAGTGTCTTTAAAGAACTTTATTGCCTGTAAAGAGTTCGTGAGTAACCTATGGTGTGAAAGACTGATGCAATATAAGGCATCATTTGATTTTCTTTTATGCACATTGGGCACAATCATCCCAGACTCTGAATGATGTGGTGTAGAGGACAAGATTCTCATTAGTGAGCTGTGGGAGCCCTATTAATAGGGATTATTGTTCATTACCACCCTCATTATTACTTAATCCTGCCTCATTAATGCCCATTCTCCTACTATACCATGAACCAGATAGAAACCAAACTGCAAGAATTCCCAATATGAAAGTCAGAGTGGGTTCCTGGTGATTCCAACTCATCACCTGTCTTTCGAGATCCCTGCCTTTGACACCCAGGATCAATGCCTCAGTGACCACGCATACCCAATGTCCACAGAAAAGTGCCAGCCTCTCTGCATTGTCATAGCACATCTCCAGTCTACTCACAATGTGGCTCTGCTGCACATTAATGGTGCACTTTGGAGCACACTGGCCCATAACTGTCACCTAGCCAACCTCTACTTACATGTGGACAGTCCTTGACTTTAGTATTGCATCATTCAGAGTCAGGTATGAGAGGATTTTTTAAATGTGTAATGAAACAATAAAAAAGATGCCATTGTGCTAAAATGTTGTTCTATATTTCCACTACGAGGAAAGTACCCACATGACTTGTGAAACATTAACAAGCCAAGCCTCGTAAGGGCAACGCTTGCATGAAAAGAAGTGAATGGGGGTTGGGAGGGTGGGGATTTGAGGGAAGGTGGCGGAGGAGCCAAGAGACCGAAGGAGGTCTCTAAATCAAAATAGGGTCAGAAGGGATAATAAAATACTCCATTTCCCACAGTGCCCGGATACTCCTGTTCTTATCGATCCGGCAGGGCTCCCAGATTGGACCAGATTAACAGGGAACTCATATTCTATGAAATCCAGCTGGCTGACTTCATTATAATCACTGCATTGGCAGTTCCCATTAAAATGTTGCCGCAGGAAGACTGTGTACACAGAAATAGACAAACAGCCTATAGAATGGACCAGGCTCCATCTCAGGGTTGCTCACTTCTTATCTTAGTTCTCTTTCACTTAGCACCTACTGGAAGCTCACGCTGTTTCCTCTGAGTTGCACAGTGTGGGGTGACACAACGTAGTCAGTAAGAAAATTAGAGAAAGCATTGTACAGGATCCCTGTTTGTCCTTGGCTTGACCTTCAGTGCTTCACCCGCTCAGCCAGAGCTAACAGACTCACAGTACTTCTCTTTTGACTTGCCTTGTAGCGCAACCACTAAGCTTAGAAATGTGTCATGGCTGTTGGCAGTAATCAGTCAAAGGAATGGATGCATTAATGTATGGCACTATTCTCGAACCATGTCCATAATAGGCATTCACCCTGTATGTGCTTCATGGCCAAATCTCAAAACCTAAGGGAAGTAGTCCTCAGTCAGGCCAAGGGAGACAGCCTTCAGTCAAGGGGTCTGGCAGAGTAAGCCCAAGGCAGGCTCTGATATCAATCCAGAATCTACTTAAAAAGTGAGTACCCAAATGTTGGGCAGCCCACAACTCATCAGAGCTTCTTCAGCCCTTTTGTGGGCTGTATTCTTTAGAACTGAGTAAACAAAAGGCTTTAACTGAGATGAAAGTGGACTGGTACAGATGTTAGTTCAAGGCCATCTAAGGGAAAGATGATGAAATATCTTGGGTGAATAAGTAGGCAGTTGAGGAATGCCACCTAGGACATCCGCATCTCTGCTCACAAAGCAGGGTGCCAACTTTCCCTTGAGTGGCATATCTGGACAAAATAGCATGAACCATGCGGGCTCAAGCTTGACTGGGTGCACAACAGCCTTTTAAAGATGGTGCCATTTCCAGGGATCCCGGATTATCCCAATAGTGCAATGCCTCCAGCTACACAAATAGGTGAATCAGCATCAGATGGGAGGCACAGCAGATAGTTATTGAGGTAAATTTGGGACAGTATTGCAAGAAAGCCTTGTGAGGACAAATCCTCAATGAAACTGAATGAAAATGACACTACCCAAAATATTTCTCTGTATGCCGTTTCTGAAGAAGGGTCCCAATCCATAATGTCAACTTTCCTGCTCCTCTGATGCTGCCTGGCCTGCTGTGTTCCTCCAGTTCCACACTGTGTTATCCCAAAATAGGGGCCTTTAATTTCTGACGGTTTACCTTTAAGGGTCTCTTTGATGTGCAGGCTATACTGACAATCAATCAGAAGGTTGAAGAGCTATTTTGATTTGGTCAGTTTCCTGGTTCTTGATTTAAATAACTGGAACAGTTTCCAGGTAAAGCAGCAAATGCTAATGGATAATCGCTCCAACTCAATCCCCACATTTTCCATTGAGAACAGACTCTGGATTTCCAGCTGGGACTTCTGAACCCAGCCTCTTCAAGAGTCATCCTTTGTAAGGCAAGACCAGTGGGTGAAGCCAAACTACGACCCCTTTCTACGACACTCAGAGTCATATTCTGTTCTGTCTTTATTCAGTGACATACTGCAGAGCTTTGAGATATTGTAACGGCTCTCCTGTGCTTAATTCAATGACTGAGGGAAGTAAATGCATCATTTGGCAGAGTAGTAGTCAGGCAGTGAGGAAATGTGGATAGGCTGGTGGAATTGGTGGGATGCCAGCTAGATAGAGTGGCAAGTGGGCAACTGGGTAAGTTGATAGGTGAGTAAGGTAAGGCTCTGAAGAAGGATCACTAACGTTAACTCTGACTTCTCTCCACAGATGCTGCTAGACCTGCTAAGCTTTACCACAATTTCTGTTTTCATTTCTGACTTACAGCATCTGCAGTTCTTTTGGCTTTTATAAGGTAAGGTAGTGTCCCTGATGCTTTATGTCCCAGACATAGTTGTTGTGCTTACTTCCATTCTCCTTTTCTGCTCCTTAATTGTTCGCATTTTTGGAATGCTATTAATGCTGCCGACCATAAAAACTTTTGTAAAGTGTACAGATGTTCTCCGCGTTTGTCTGGTTCTGCATTATTATTTCAGCATTGTCTAAAGAATCTATGTTCACTTCAGCTCCTAACGTTCAAAATCTTTAAGCTGAACCTAGTTATGTCATGTACTCTGAAGGGGAATGTTTGTGGCTGAGCATGATGCGTCCTTGATATTTACCTCTTCATGAAACCTATTTTTTTATTTTCAGTACCGTTTGCCTGTCAGTTTGTACTTAATTTGTATGTTTCCATGTAGTATTAAACTCAATACAAGTTAAAATGTTTTTTTTCATGTGGGGATTGTTCAGTAAATTTGGTTACTTCGCTTTCAGTTCACCAAGGAGACTGTAACATATCTGCAAACTCCATTTTCAGAAATAATGTAATTTCTCACTTGAACATCAAATGATTTTTTTCTGTTCTGTGCCCTGCTGTGATCCATAGCTTCACAACTATCAGTTTTCTTTTCTGTGATTTCAACTTTAATGTTGTACACATCAAGTCTAATCATTCTTGGAATTGTGTTGGTGTCTGATGCTCTGAGTCTTACAAAAAGGGTTCTCAGATTTGTGGTCCAGTTGAAACAATTATAAATATATATCCACACTGTTTGAAAAAGATTCAAATCTAACATCCAGTGCTGAGAGGACAGTTTTCAACATAATTTCCCCTCAGCCCCCTTACAATCTGGTTGATTTCCAGCTGATTTTTTTTTTGACATTTCAGTTTTTGACACTACTCTTGGGAATAGCTTCAACAGAGCGCAGTCTTTCTCTGGAGTCTCTGGAGAATCATTATTAGAAGTTCATTACAGGTATGTTAAAATTAAATATTAAAACTGTCAGGTTCTTATTAACTGTGCAAAATAAAAACCAAAGAATTGAGGATGCTGTAAATCAGGAACGAAAACAAAGTTGCTGGAAAAGCAAGAGGGTCTGACGAAGGGTCCCTGGACTCGAAACGTTAACTCTGTTTTCTCCTCCACATATGCTGCCAGACCTGCTGAGCTTTTCCAGCAACTTTGTTTTTGTTCCTATCAATTGTACAGCAGTTTTGACCCAACAGTTTATTTATTTTTCTGGAAATTTTCCTTGTCAGTAAATAGAAACAGAATATAGTTTTATACGGCTACAAATCTTTCAAATGTTATTTTTTAACATATTTTAATTTTGCTCAACAATGGCCTCTCCTGCAGCTGTGACACTGCTGCTTAAAGGTGAGCCCAACCCAATTCTGTCTGCTTGATCTGCTGTTCACAGTTAGCTTAGCTCAATTTCACAAGTAACCTTGTCAAGAACCTTATTTGTTTCAATGAAATACAGGTCGTTATTCCAATTTTAGGGGAAAATAAGCCTAGACTACTCAATGCCTAATCATCAAAGAATGTCTTTCTCCCAAGAACTAGTAGGACCTTAGTAGTCCTCCCTCCAAAGCAAGTATATTCTTCTATAAATGAAGAAACCAGAGCCGAAATCAGCTCTAGTAATGATTTCATCCATTTCAGACACAATTGTAGTTAGACCTCTTTACTTGCAGTTTTAATAGGTTTATAGAAAAGACTTTGCAATATAGCATTTTATCTGTATTTATAAAACAAATTGGTAGCACTACGGGGACAGAGACGGAGTTAATGCACTGAATATTATTAATGCCCACAATTGGGACAAAAAAATGCAGAAGCTGATCCTGTGCCAGAGGTAGCAGTGTCCTAAAGCAATATTTTATTGACAACAGCCAACGTAGAGATCATAACTGGGACCTCTGTCAGTTCAGTTCTTGTCAGCTGAGTCATCCCAGATGTGAAATGCGAACTTTATTCTCTTCCCAGATACTGCCAGACCTGCTGAGTCTTTACAGCATCCTCTGTGTTTGTTTCAGATTTCCAGTATTTTGCTTTTACCATACTGTGCGAGCCTGGTTCAGGCTGGTCACTTAGGTCAGTTCAGTCTTAAACACCTGGAGGAACTCCCAGCCCTATTGTCAGAAGGTCAATGTCATTCTGTACTCTGTCAGCTTAAGTAGTATCATCTTTTCTCCAATACCTCACGCTCACACTTTCTCTGCTACTGTTCCCACCTACCAACAAGGTTCATTCTCTACCACTCTCAGTATTGGCTGCAACATCTTCCTTTACTCACTCCAACTCCTGACACCACTAACATTGAATGCCCTCTGTGTCACCAAAAGTTTCAAAAGCAAAAGGTCGGAACTAAAACTGGTATTTTAAACTTAAATAAGGGAATAATGCAGGCATTAAAGCTAACCTAGCGGAAGGGAACTAAACATTAGCTGACAGATCAATGGAGCCACAGTGGCAAATATTTAAGGGACTATTTAAGAATACTGGAAATAAGTATATTCCTTGAACAAAGCAAAAATTCTAAACAAAGGATCCACTATCCATGGTGAATTAAAAGAAGGGTTAGGAAAGGCTTCAAACTTAAGTAAAAAGCATACAACTGCACAATGATGACTAGCAAGTCTGAATACAAATAATGGCAGAGAAAAATAGAAATGTTAGTCAAGAGGGTGAAATTGGATTGTGAAAAGAAACTAGCTAGGAATGTCAAAAAAAGGATGGAATGAGTTTCTAAAGTTACTTACAACCAAAAAGAGGAAGTCGCCTGAATATTAATACTTCAGAGAGGGAGAATGGGATGTTAATAGTAGGAACTGGTGAATGAACAGAACAAATAATTTGTTCCTGTTTTCTTACAGTGGACACAAAGAGCATTCGAGTAAAAGCTATAAATCAGGAATTGGAAAGGAGAGGGGAACACTGCAAAATTACAATCATAAGGGAAATGATTCTAAGCAAACAGATGGAGTTACATTCTGATAAGTCCCTGGCCCCAGATGGACTTCGTCCTAGGATCTTAAGGAGGTTACTAACAAGGTAATAAGTATGTTGGTGTTCATTTTCTATAATTCTCTCAATTTGAAAAAAGTTCCATCAGATTAAAAAATTGCAACTACAACCCCTTATATTCAAGAAGGAAGGGAGCCAGATAACAGAAAACTGTAACTTGTCATTGAGAAGGTGTTAGAATCAATCCTTAAAAATGTTATAGCTGTGCACTTAGAAAACACTCAAGGTAATAGGATGACTCAGCATGGCCTTGTCAAGGGGAAATCATGTTGAATGAATGTTTGGAATTCTTTGAAGGTGACAATAATAGGGTGTCTGTGGATGTCCTCTGTTTAAATTTCCAGAAGGCATTTAGAAAGGTGGCACATCAAAGTTATGATGGGAAATTAATTTGATAGTATAGGGAGTAACATATCAGCATGGGTTGAAGGTTAACTGACTGGTAGAAAAAAGGAGCATGTATAGATGGTCCTTTTTCTTAGTGGTGGGACATAATGAACAGAGGCCTATGGAGTCAAGACACAGGGCTTAACATTTTAGAATTTACAACAATGAATTAAATAAGGGAACGAAAGCACAGTATCTAAATTCACAGTCAAATCTAAGATATGTATGAAAGAATGCTGTAAAGAAGTTACATATGGATATAGACAGGTTGAGTGAGTGGGCAACAATCTGGCCAATGGGGTAATATTAAAAAATGTGAAGCTGTTCACTTTATGAGAAAGAATAAGAGAAATGGACAATATTATTTAAACCAAGAATGATTGGATGCAGGATTCTGAGATGGGACTGAAGCATTCTGCTTTATAAATTCACAAAAGACTAGTGTGCAGAATCAAGGAGGTTAATGGGGTGGAATCCTTAATTACAGGAGGAATTAAACATAAAAATCACACTTGGACTGATGAATGGCAAGTAGTATTCAGGCCATAGAAGTGCCAGGCAATGACCATCTCCAATAACAGGAAATTTAATCATTTTCCCTTGGCATTCAATCGCATTACCATCAATATATTGAGCCCACAATTGATACCCTAAGGCTTAGCATTGATCGGAAATTAAACTGGAACAACCATTTAAATAGCGTGACAAGAGCAGGTCAGAAACTTGGAAATCTACAGTGGAATCAGTTCACTGCCTATAGCTTCAAACTAAGAGTGTAATGGTATGTGTTTCATTCACCCAGTCCCAGTGCAGCCTCAATGATAGGCTAAACACCATCCAGGGAAAAGCAACCCACTTGATGTACTGCCCATCAAAAAGCTTCAATTCTTACACCTTCCACCGCTGATGCATAGCAACAGCATCTACATGACGCACTGCATAACTCACCAAGGTTACTCCTGTCACACCTTCCAAACCCACACTGCTACTGTTGTAAAAGAGAAGGGCAGCAGATGCTTGAGAACACCACCACCAGAACGTTACCCTCCAAGCCATACATTGTACTGTTTTGAGATTGTAAAGTTGTTCCTTCATGGTTGTTGAGTTAAAATCCTGGAACTCTGACATTATGATGAAGGGAAGGTCATTGATGAAACATCTGCGAATAATTGGGCTTAGGGCACTACCTTGAGGAACTCCTGCAGAGTTGAACTGGGGTTCAGATGATTAACCTTCAACCACCACAACCATCTTCTTTAGTGGAGAATTCTTCCCTGATGCACATTGACTTCATTTTATTTTTGGGCTTCTTAATGCTATATTTGGTCAAATAAGACCTTGGTATCAAATTCAGTCACTTACCTCATCTTTGAAATTCAGCTCTTCTTCCTATGTTTAGAACAAGACTATAATGAGGTTGGAAGGTGAGTGTTTTTTTGCAGGACTGTAATTGTGCATCGATGGACCAGGGTATCACTGTGCAAGTGCCATTTGAGAGCACTATTGCTGACCCCTTCCATTGTTTAGATGACTGAGATGCCAGTAGTTAGTAATGTTGGATTTGTTCTGTGCATTGTGCATTAGATAGAGCTCTGCAAATTTCCATATTGACCAAGAGGTGCCAGCACTGTAGCAGTACTGGAACAGCTTAGCAGGGGATGGCTAGTTCAGGAGCATGTGTCTTCAATATTATTGGCAGAATGTTATCAGGGCCAACAGCCTTTTCAGAATCTAATGCCTTCAACATTTCCTTGATATCAAGTGGAGTGAACTGAATTGGTTGAAGACTGGCAGCTGAAATGTGGGAAATCTCTGACGGATGCCAAGGTGGATCATTCCTTTCAGTTACCATTCCTAACAGATGTGACAAAACTGCAAAGCTTAGATCTGGTCCATTGGTTGTGGAATCTAGAGACTTTATCACTAAGTCATCCCTTTCTCTGAATGGAAGGAAACAACAGCTCTTGGGGATATTGAGTGGGCTGACTAAAAAGGTTTTAAGACCTGGAAATGTGTATGAAAAACTGTGAAGATGGGAAAGAGTTGGGTGCTTTCCCAACAGTGTCTAAACCAAGAATAAGTCCGTTTGAAAAAGCATTCTGGAAAAATAGATCATCAGGATTATTGTGGCCTGAAGGACAACAGATTCATGCGGATGGTAATCATACCATTTTATTTGAGTGTCGTTAGTCTGTTACTTATTGTATTATCTAGCTTGTTCGTGATTTGTGTTAAAGTAACAGATGCAAAAAGAGGAACCTTATTGGTAATTTCTTCATTTCCAGGTCATTTGGCAAGTTTGATTATTTTGGCTTACAGTTTCTCTATGAAGTTCATAACAATGTGGTGGTTGCTGATTTCAGCACTGAGTAAAAGGATCATTTTCAGTACATAATGAGCAGTTGTGCCAAAATATACAATAATCTGGCACATCACCGTTAGGATGTGATCGTGGAACACTCAGAAGAGTCAGTACCGCTTTGCCAAGGAGGTAGGAGATCATGCCTGACAAATCTGTTAGAGTTCTTTGAGGAGGTAACGAGCAAGTTAGACAAAGGAGAGCCAGTGGATGTGATCTGTTGGATTAACAGAATTCATTTGACAGGGTGCCAGAAGGGAAGCTGCTAAATAAGATAACAGCCCTGGTGATTGGAGCTAGGCACTGGAATGGATTGAGGATTGGTTTACTGGAGAAGGCAGAGAGTTGGGATAAACGGGTCTTTTTCAGGATCACAGCTGATGACTAGTGGTGTTCAGTTCAGGTTGTGTTGGTACCATATCTATTCATGTGACACCTCAACGATCTGGACAACGGAATTGAGGTCATTGTTGCTAGGTTTGCAGATGCCACAAAGATTGTTGGAGGGACAGGTTACATAGAGGAAGTGGAAAGGCTTCAGAATGACATAGGCTAGGAGATTGGTCAAAGAAGTGGTAGGTGGAATATAGCACAGGAAAGTGTGAGGTTATACATTTTGACTGGAAGAGTAGAGGCATAGACTGTTTTCTGAACAGGGAGAAGCTTCAGAAATCTGAAGTGCAATGGGACTTGGGAGCTTTAATTCAGCATTCTCTTGCAGTAAACATGCAGGTTCACTTGGTAGTTAGGAAGGCAAATGCATTATAGCCATTCATTTCATGAGAGCTAGAAAACAAGAGCACAGATATGCAGCTGAGGCTATAAAAGGTTCTGGTCAGACCACATTGGGAATATTGTGGAATAGTTTTGAGCTCTGTATCTGAAGAAAGATGTGCTGGTGTTGGAGGGGCCCAGAGAAGGTTTACAGGATTGATTGCAGGGATGAAGGGCTTGTCATATAAGAACAAAAAAATCACATATTATATATGAACAACTGGGTTCAAATGAATCTCTTGAATAGTATAAAGAGTGTAGGGCATTCCTCAGAAGGGAGATCAGGAAGGCAAAGACAGAATATGAGATAGCCTTGGGAAATTAGGTTATGGATATTCCAAAAAGATTCTACAAGCATTTCAAGTGCAAGAGAGCAACTAGACAGAGAGTAGGTCCCCTTAAAGATGAAAGACATCACCTTTGTTGAGAACGTCCGGAGATGAGAGAAATACTAAATGAATTTTTCACAACAATTTTTTATTGTGGAAAATGAAACAGAGGCAAGAGAACTCAAGCAATAATTAGTGATATTTTGAAAACAGTTCATATGACTAAAGAGAACATGCTGAAGGTCTCAGCAAATATAGAGGTGGATAATTGTCTGGGACATGATCTGGTGTATCTGAGGACTGAGGAAGTTATGGAGGAAGTTGCGAGACCCCTTGCAGAAACATTTGCATCATCTATAACTATGGATGAGCTGCCGAATAACTGGAGAGTAGGTCATGTTGTGCCTTTGTTTGAGAAGGGTTGTAAAGGAGAAGCCTGTGATTCTGACATTGATGGTGGGTAAGTTGTTGGAGGTGATTCTGAGAGATAGGATTTACATGCATTTGGAGAGGCAAGTAATAATTGGGATTATTCAGCATGGTTTTGTACGAAAGAAATCATGTCTCTCAAACTTGAGTTTTTTGAGGAAGTAACCAAGAAGATTGACAAGAGCAGAGCAGTAGACATTTTTTACTTGGCCTTTAGTAAAGCCTGTGATAAGGTTCTGCATGTAAACTAATTAGTAAAGTTAGATCACGTGGGATTCAGGGTGAGCTTTCCTTTTGGATACAAAATTAGCTTAATGGCAGGAGACAGGCCCTGGTGGTGGAAGTTTGTTTTACTGACTGAAGGCCAGTTACCAGCCGTGTTCCACAGTGATCAGTGATGGGTCTGCTTTTGTTTGTCATTTATGAAATGATTCAGATGAGAATGTAGAAAACATCGTTAGTAAGTGGCACAGTGGACAGTGAATTTTATCTATTAAACTAAAAGTAAAAAGAAATCTTGATCATTTATGTCAATGGGCTGATGAGTGGCAGCTGAGATTTTTGCATTTTGGTAAAACAAATAAGGGCAGTACTTACAGGTAAAAGTAGGGCCTTGGGTAGTGTTGTAGAACAGAGAGACCTAGGGGCTTTGAAATTTGCGTCACACGTAGACAGGGTGATAAGATGATGATTAGTATGTTTGCCTTCATTGCTCACTCTTTAAATATAGGAGCTGGGACATCAGGTTGATGATGTGCTGGATGTTAGTGAGGACTCTTCTGGAATACTGTGTCTAGTCTGGTCATCCCGTTATAGGAAAGGTTCAGAAAAGATTTACCAGGATGTTGCTAGGAATACAGAGTTTGAGTTGTAAAGAGAAGCTGGATAGACTGGGATGTTTTTCACTGGAGCATCGGAGGTTGAAGGAGGACCTTATAGAGGTTTATAAAATCATTAAGAGTATGCATAACATGAATGACAGATATTTTTTCCCTAGGGTTAGGGATTTCAAGATTAGGGGGCATATTTTCAGGGTGAGAGGAGATAAATTTTAAAAAAACATATGAGGGGCAACTCTTTTTACAGAGAGTGGTTTGCATGTAGAATTAACTTCCTGATGAAGCGGTGGATGTGGTCCAATTACAATGTTTAAATACATTTGGATGGAAAAATTGAATTGGAAAGGTTTGGAGGAATATGAGCCAGGAGCAGGCAGGTGGGACTAGTTTAGTTTGGGATTATGTTTGGCATAGATTGTTTGGAACAAAAGGTCTGTTTCTGTGCTGTATGACTCTATGACTATAATCAATAAGTAAGACGATAAATAATAGCTTATTTAGCACTTGCCAGCAGATTGGAAACTCACCCAAACTCAAAATTCAAAGTAGCCATCACATTTTAATAGAAATCTTTTAAAATGTCATAAACCATGAGATATTTTGTGTATTTATGTAGTTAATGAACACAATCTAAATGACATAGCAATAAGAAAATGTATCCCATTTGTTTAATCTTGAAAATAAATGTTCCTTATGAATCCACATAGGCAACGGCAATTGTAATTAAATTCAATTGATATCTTCAACCAGTTTGTATGCCTTAAGCTCTGTTAATGTATTTTTAGTGCAGCGCATAATGATAACGTTTCTGATTGTGTCATCTCTTGCTGTTTACCGCATTTCCCTTAACAGCATATAATTTTCTGCACTTTAATTTTCAGCAGGAAGATATTAATAAAATACTTCAATACACCATTTCTTTGCCCCTGGATACAGCTAAACCAAGTTGAAAATAAGAATGAAGAAACTAAGTTTCTAACAAACATTTTAAGACAACGAGAAAGTTTTTCCTGAAGTTAGTAAGTCTAAATCATTTAAATTTAAGACCAGCGGGTGAAAATTACGCTGGATATCAGCAATTAGAACTTAATTAAAATGACTTTCACATGCCTAATTGTGCCATTAAAATGTTCAAAGTCAATTGTGAACAATCTTTACTTATCAACATTAAGCTTGATTGCCTGCATTGAATTATTTAAACATTGAGTTGAATCGACATGAGTAAAATACAGATTATATGAAGAACGCTATATGAGTTGCATTTGGATATTTTACTTACAATATTGATTAGTGTTTATAGCTGGACTTTCCTCTTCATGACATTATTGTCAAAGGATTATTTCTCATTTTCACCTTGATACAATCATATTCCTAACTTATGTTGCAGCTGCACAGTGAGATTGTCACAGGGTTCTCAACAATGAGAGACCCTGGCCATTGACTGAGGAGGCTCCAGAAATGTGATGGCTATGACATGTCTTCAGCAGACTGCAAGAGAGAGATCTTATATGAAGTTTTTAAGATAGCAAGAAATGTTGCATTGAAACAATCAGCAAAGACCTCCACCTGCACAAGAATGGGACAAAGGCTGAAAGAGGTGGTATATGGGGATAAAAATTATGCAGGTCAAGGCAGGCTATTTGATTGAGCTCCACCACAGCTGTACATAATAATTCCATCCAGCATCAGCGCAGAGTGGAAGCAGATTCACTGTTCACCTCAGTAACACCTTTCAAACTCTCAAATTGTAGAATTTCACAAAAAAATGAACACAGTCAACAGGTTTGAGTAAAATTTTTCCTTTCAAGTTTTTGTACCATCTTTCCTTGGAACTATGCCACCAAATCTTCAAAGCTACCGGATCAAAATCCAGGAACTCCTTTCATTAACGAACGGATGTCAGTGGTTCAAGAACGTGATTCATTGACATCCAGTCAAGAATAATCAGAGATGGGAGAAAAGCACTGTCATTGTCATCCTCACTCAAATTCTGTGAATTAAGAAAATATTTTACAAACATTCTTTGCCACCTTCTTGTGGAAGAAGATGGTGCACGTTAGAACAGAATTGATCAAAGTGAGTTACAGACAAGGACAAATACATTCCCAGGTCATTACAATGCAATAACGATATCAAACAAATAAAGCTAGAAGCACGCCTCTTTGCAACTGGTGCTCATAGCCCCCACATGACTTAATGCATGGAACTCGGACAACAATTTGTAAAGAGGCCATCTGATAAAACAGATAATTGATCATCCATTCAGCCTGTTTTGGTTGAGAGAAGCAGAGTTTTGTTTATTTATTACAAATGGGAGCTCTAGTTTTGTTTGAATACCTTGATATTATTTGACCTATTATCAAAGAGTATGAAGTGGTATAATGGTTTCCTTATTGAGAATTGCAATTCTATAATTCATTTGATGGCTTTAAGATAAGCTAAGAGAGACAGTGTTTGGAAAGTGATTTTTGAATGGTTCTGTTTTTCTTTCATGAGCATTTCAAAGACCTGCCATATTATTGGAAAAACTCATCAGGTCTAGCATGAATTGGTGTCAGACAGAAATAAAATCAGTGCTCCAAGAAGACATTTGAACTTTATTACATGGTCAACAAATGCTGCCAGTGCCTACTGAATTTGTTGAGCACTTTCAGCTTTGATTTCAAATCTCCAAAATTCATAGCATGTTGCTTTTATCTCTGAAATAATTACCATACAGCTCATTGACTGCACACCTAGCGCATTAGGAGTGAATGGGTTTGGAAGAGGTAAGAATCTCAATGGGGATAGGAGCGAGCATGGAGGAAGCAGGCTAGATTTTGATGGCAGTGAGGGTAAGAGGTAAGTGACAGAGGGTCTAACAACTATGGTTATGACAGGACTGATATCCCAGTAAACCAGCACTTTGATTCTCAGTTGAGATTCTTTCAGCACAATCAATAAATGTTGGCAAATGTCTTTCCTAGCATCGGGTGCATGCAGGCCATCGGGATGAAACTGAAAGAACAGTTCATCTCAGTCTAAGAATCTTTGATTTCTACATGGCTATCACCAGTAGACCCATAGATTCCAATTTCACAACCTACATTGATGACACAAAAAACTGAATCGTACCAGGATCATAAATATCACAAGCATTGAGTTTTAATCAGCCCAACCAGGAACTAAATATTGATATTACTCCTCAGCCCACCCTTTATACTCCTGTGTAAATGCCATTGTCTTCGACATTTGATGTTCTCAATCATTTTAGATTCCTTTTGGTTAATGTCTGCAGCATAAGCCATTTCTTTCTGATAGACCGTAATATTGTTGGCTGTTAATAGAATTTGAGAGATTGCAAAAGGAGTTCTGTAAAAATAAGCACTGGAGACTGTTATTTAACTAAACTCTGATCTATGGCATTTGAGTGAAGAGATGAAATGTACCTTAACTCTATATTTTGAATCTCTTAAAAATTCACCTGAGACAGTGTGAAGCTTGTAAAATGGTGTCAATGCATGGTTAACAAATTAGAAAGAACATTTTGTTTTGTTAGTCTACTTCAAATTGAAAGAAATGAAAGGCAGCAGAACAGAGAGTATCTTGAGAATGTATATAGCTATCCATCCCCATTAGACCTTATGGAATTAAACATGAAATTAGGTTGCCGAGTATAAAAGAGGCAACTTAATGAACCAGATTCATTATATTTGAGCCTGAGGCTTTTAAAAATAAAGGCACAGCTGTTTCCCTTAATCATTAAATTTACAGCCATCTTCTGCCAGTTGCTTTATACTTTCTAATATTTCAATTAGCTATATGGCAACAAATGCATGATTGGTAGGAGTACTGTTAAAAGGCTCTTCTCCCATTCCTCTTGAAATCACAATATGATAATGGTATACTGAAGGGATAAGCAGCTAATTGTTATTTCCATTTGTGCAAAGCGAGAAAATATGTTGTTGACAACAATGAATAAATGAATGGCCAAATCTAAATTCAGTGGGTAAAATATATCTCATTAGAATCTTCTAAGGTTATGCCAGAGATCAGAACCCCATGGAAATTCTTCCCAGTTATTTATTATAATCAAGTGGTGACACTTTCTGAGACTGACAGCGAAACAGAATTGTGAACTAGTTTTGTAGTTTATTAAAAAATAGTAAGTAGGTTTTAAATGTGACTAACATACCAAAAGCAGAATAGAACAGGAAACGTGCAATGCTGTTAGGGTGATTCTTTGCAAAAGAAGATAATTAGAAGGATATCAATGTAGCTACTGCTAACTCACTAGAGTAGCCAGCTAATCTGAACTA